>NC_056725.1:1516331692-1516571692 GCF_019279795.1 Protopterus annectens | reverse complement strand
ATAATGAACTATCACCTGCCTGGCAAATTCGTTTCTGCCTAAGATTAGCTTGCACTTTAGGTCATTTTCAGCCAAAACAGCTAAATACCTACTTCCTAAACTCCAAGGAAAAAGAACACTGAGCTCAACTAAATATATATATCCTTCCTTAAACTTGCCCCCCAACCCCTTTTCAGACAAGCAATAAGCTCATGTTATTAACCACTCACTCACTTCAAGAGTAGTACCTAGACAGTGGAAAATGTTTTAATTATGTTTCTTGCCAAGATATCTAACCCTTCAACTCACTGTGATTACTGGCTTATTACAAATATTCCAATATCAAAGTCTGAAAAGGACACTGTATAAGCAGATGCTTTAGTATATAACCAAGTAGGAACTGCTAAGTCATGTCCATTATGGTGTCTGACATGCTTACAGCATACAAACTGCACCATACTGTGTTAATGATCTTATCTAGAGTACAGACAAACAAGCCTTCTAAGTATTATATTTCTTGACTTAAAAAGAGTTTTGGTGTGAAAAACTGTGAGGCTGTCAGCCCAGCCAGATAGAATTTTATAAATAATTCTGTGTCATTGTAAATATTAATATGATCCACAGGCTTGTGTAACAAACGTAAGAAAACAGTGTTATGTTCTGATCTTCAAAAATGCAAGCACAGTGCACCCTGCTGGAAGAAAGTTGATGAGTAAAGCATTTTATGACTGATCTCAAACTAGGAGACATGATGTCTATGCTAAGAAATTCTTTCTATTGTTCTAAGACAGAGATAATTATTAGGTTTTACATGTAAAGTTGTCTTTTATTGCTGTGGCTTCCTGGCAGGTGAAGATTACAAAAATAAATGTTAACATTTTAAGTTCTGTAAGCCTGGGAAAATTAAGTAGAAGTGTCAAGAATGATGTAATCTGAAATGACTCAGCAGTAATGTGTATTATCAATTTAAGACTTTCTCAGAGAGAAAGATTGGACATTTTGTATTTGTGTCTGAACCTGAACACATCAGCTCACCAGCACTTGCTTTGCTCTGTAAGTAGGGTATTAGATCTTAGTATTTCTCTTAAAGATAGATAGAACTAGTCAGACTAGTCTAGATGTTTTCTATATTTATGTCAGACTGTCCTACACTGTTGTTTTAAATTATTTCCTGTGATTTCTGAACTCTCTAATGTCACTGTGTTGAGTTAATAAGTATTATCTTGTGTTTTTTATTATTTATTATTAAATGTTTTTAAACCTTTCAACTGTGGCTGTCTTGTGTAGAGATAATTTAAGCTCCTAAAGTACTTGCATGTATTTGGTGATACTGTATAAGCCACTCCAACAGCCTTGGCCCTAGGTTACACTAACCAAATGGACAACAGTAACATTGCACAGTAGAATTGGACACCCTTTGGTAGGGGCCTGTATAGTAGTTGATAAGAGTAGTTGGTGGCAGTGATTACTACTTCATAACCTGGGCAGAATGGGGCATAGCTAGTGAACCTGTGCCAGTCTTCCCCAGGAGTGTCTGTGTGCTTGTATACAACTTAAATTTCATGTCAGCTACTTGGGCAGGGACATGATGCACTGGTTGGACAGAAAGGGTACTGGAGGTTCTGGCTTGATTACTCAGCTGAGATATGAACCCTATAGCTGTGCCAGTGAGGAGTCTTATTGGGGATCTGGAGAGAAAGGGAGAAACCAGCCCCAGACTGACTGTGATCTATGTGTGCTCTTAAGGGAAATTGTACTTTACTGTGTGTGTACTTGTTATCTTTTCCAATGTGCACACCCCTCACTGGTGCTAGTGGTGAGAACTGAGGCTCCTTGATTACTGGGCCAGTGCACGGGCATCACATTTGGATAATGTTAACCATACAGTTTTGTTAGCATATTCCACAGATCTGACTTTGGTGAATGGCCTCTTAAAATGATTAGAAATCATCTAGATAATGTAACCTTCAACAAGATTCTAGTTTCTTCAGAACTGGAAGTTTAAGAGCTGAAGTGCCACAAGGACTAGTGTTACAGTCTTTTCTTTTCTTACTATTTATCAATGAACTTGCTCCAGAAAGGAACAATATGTAAGAATAAATTAGCACTCCTCAGAGCAGCTAAAACTGCTGAGTAGGCTAAAAAGACATTTTCCAAAGATTTTCAGAATGTTCCATTGGCATTTAAAATAACAAGCTCAAAGCAAATGCTAATAAGACCACCAAATGTTTTCTGAGATGATGCAGAGATGAAAGGCTACTTGTTAGCTTAAAATTGTTGACCTATATAATGAAAACCTGTTTTGCAAAGATTTAAAAATAAAACTTGCAATTGTCCCTAACTTTGCCTCATATTTTTGTCTGTTCCTAGTAGCATTTTTGATTTTCTTGTAAATCACCAGTGATTACAGTGAATAATATCAGACACTACAGTTTCATATGTCTTATTGTTCTGAAATCAATGCAGATGCAAAACATGTACTATTTATTTTCTAAGTGAATTAGAATAATATTTAAAAACTGTCCCTGCTTTGGGTCTTTATTCCACAGTATTTTTGGCATCGCCCCTGAATCTTGAGCAAACTTGTTAAGAGATATGCTTACAAATATTTTGGTATTTTGCTTGACCTTTGTTTCTCCATTAAACAATATACAGTATTAGGGATTTAAACATGCACACTCATACGCACGCACACTCATATACATATTAGAGGTGGGCAAACCAGAGCTGCTGACTATAAACATGGCTCTGCCTCATGAACCAACAGGTAACAAAGCCGAGAAAGAGATGCGCCAGAATTGCAACTTTTTTTTTTTTTTTTTTTTAGTAACTGCTGACTGTTGAACGGTTCATTCAGACCAGACCTGCAGGCTGAGTATGCTTTCTACTAGGTCCAAACATGGAAAGCGCTACTCTTGATTGTGCTGTCAAAATAAAATTAAAATCTGCATTTCTAGTTTTCTCTCAATTTTCTCTGTAATACCAGACTTCAGCAAACTAAAGTGCATAAAATATGGATGTTTATGCACATCTGCGATTCTACCAACAGTACTGCTATACAATACAGAAAGTAAACTAGATGGCAATTGCAATTAGGTCTGCTTTGATACAGGTCAAACTGCTCCACCAGGATACTCCTCCTTTGTTCACATAAACTGAATACTAGTATTAACTGCTATCTATTTATATCACAGCAAAAGGGTGCCTTAACATTAAAATGACCTTCTCCTTCAACTAACATTAGGTGAGAAGACCTTCTCCAAAATGACTCCAGCAACATGGATTTCAGTGCTAATCCATACAGTAAAGCACAGTGAGTCTTCTACAGTTAAATCAAATCTTAATGAATATGTGAAAAAAATCTAGCTGTAAATGATTCACAGGCAAAGGCTAATCTGACTGAATGCTACTAATGCAAAAAGATGACAATATAATTATACATTCATCTTTCTGAACAATATATATATATATATATATAAAAAAAAATATATATATATATATATATATATATATATATATATATATATATATATATATATATATATATATATATATATATATATAAACTTAGTTAGCTCAGTCGTTAAATTTCTGTAATCAAAACCACTTATAAATATTGTTTGTTTTCATACTTGTACTATATATCATTGTTTCTGTGCCCTCTTTCCTGGTTCTTGGCTGCAAATAGATCTTTCAGCCACTCCACTCACAGTTAACAAATTGACAAATAAATGTAACGTGGTCAGTTGGAAATCTGAGTACTTATACAATAAATTAGCTAGATCCACAAAACCCTAATCAATAACTTAGTTAGATCTTTCAGTGAAAATAGCTGATGAGAAAACAATGCAGCTTTGTCAAGCCAACAATAAAAACACAGTTTCAAATTAGTAATAAGATGTTTTTCTTGGTAAAGAGTGATGGAGAAGTATTTGTTAAATACAAAGCAGCCAGAACAACAGGAATGAAGCAGTTACGTATCAAGAAAGATTCATGGATCTTAACACAGCCAACAAAGTGTGAAGAAATTTATAGACACTGCTAATTCTCACAAGTGAAGTGGCAAACTGAAAAATGAAGGAATGCTCATAAATTTTCACAGCATGAAGGCAATCCTGTACATTTCACTGGTCACTTTATTATTACAGTTGTGTTGGTATTGTTTTCCCTCACATACGTGAATGCTGGGATCTCCAGATAACAATATGATTCTCATATCCAGACTGTATTGTAGTCTGCATATAGCTTTAACATCCAATACAAGTAAGAGCACAGATTTAAGACATGCTGAGGGAGAGAGAGTAAAGAGTGGATTAAATGTCTATTAAGACTCCTACAGAGTTGATCATACTAGGCTTGCTAGATTTTTTTATTCAGCAGATGTTCGTAATGATGATTTCATTTGGTTATATTAACATCTGCCGTTTTTAAATTTTTACTGGAATCAGACAACACAAGAAATTTGAGGTGCATCAGTTACACAGTAATGTAAGGCATTAAATTAATGTGGATGATACATGGATGTATTTATTTACATAGGACATCACTGAAGATGCAAACAGCCTGAGTTTTGGTAGATATACGGTATTGCTGTATAGTCCTATTTTTCACTATTAAAAACAAAAGCCATATAAAATAATGAAGAAAATATAACATAATTAAAACTATTCCAAGGTAAAAACAAAAACAAAAACATTCCATAGTAGCAGTAACTTGCACCTGAGTCAAGGTAATGCTATTTTACCCATGGCTAGCTTCATTTGATCACTTTGTTTTGCACTTATGATCAGCCATGTCAGCCATGGGTAAACACAGCTGTACCCACACCTAGCTATAGTTCATTGCTAAAATATTTATAATAAAGCATTTTAATCTCATTTTACACCATACATTTAACTGCAGCTTTCTTTTATCATCTCTGAAATGATCTTGAAGTGGTTGACATCCCGATTGCTGTCTAACTCTGTTTTACGCACATATTAGTGACTCAGTAGCCTATAAGAACAGACAAGACCTATAGTAATCTGCACTGCTGTTACAAATAACAAATTTATCTACAATAAATGACTTCTTATACATCAAACAGAAAGTGCCATACCTTTCAACCTCTTAGCGTAAGAAATCTGGACAAAGTATTAAATAATGGGACAAAGGCCCAAATATAGAGACACATTTTAAATATTGCTCTTATAAAGTTGGAAAGTTCTTGCATAACAGAATTTGTGTTAGTATGCACTTTTCTAAAGGATATGAAGTTTGAAACTCAAATGCATGTCATTATTTAGCGACTTCAATTCTCAGTAATTTATCAGAAAACCACTTTTTTATGAGGAACAGACAAAAAATAAGAGGCAAAAGCTGAACATTCTGTGAAAATCTGGACAACTGAGTGGTGTGGAAAGTGTACTTTCCAGAACTGGCATCACTATTATTTTTTTTCGTCTTTTTTATTTCTTGAATCATCCTCTGATTCTATGCACAGTTTGTTAAAAGAAAAATATCACTAACTTCTTTGAAAATATGGTACACTATTTCATTCACTACAAGTGAATGATCAATTAGATATTTTAAAAGATCATATTTCTAACTCAAAAGAGTTGTGACACAATATGAATTATGCTCTGGCTGTACAATATCAAGTAGTTTGGCAACAGTAAGATTGTAATAGATGACCATATGGGGAATGGCACATTTTATATGTGTGGCAATGGTTATAATTTATAAAGGTCTTTGCCTGCAGGCTGTCATTAATAATATCTGATAATATCATGCCACTGGTAAGTTTTTACAGTTATCAGTGTCACTTCTGGTTTGGATCAAAGGACATATGACCAAACAGCAACAGAACATGACAGAGCACTCCTCAGTATGGAGAACATTGATGTCTGCGCTGTAACCGAGACCTGGTTCAAGGCTCCTGAGAGCACCCCAGCACTACCAGGCTTTACCTCATATCATGCTTTTCGGCCCTAAAACCTGGGCCGAACCACAAAGGGAGGGGGAGTGTCCATTTTCATCAAGGATACCCACACCTCCAGGTTAGTGGCAACTCATGAAGCATCGGAGACCATCCAGGTGCAGCTAACCATAGGCAAAACTGCTATACAACTGGTTGCATGTTACAGACCACCCTCCCACTCTCAAGAACCCCACACAGACTTCCTGAAGACATTGGAAGATATGAATGTCTCACCAAATACCATCATATTGGGAGTCTTCAACTACCCTAACATAGACTGGGTGCACTATTCTAGCCCTAACACCTTAGCCCAAAGGTTCCTGGAATTCATAAACTCAAATGCAATGGAACAGCTAGTCACCTCTCCCACAAGGGGGGATAATATGCTAGACCTGATCATCACAAACATGGGGACAAAATGCTCCACACCAGAAGTATTCCCCTCACTGGTGAGATCTGACCACAAACTAATCACCCTGGATATACATTTACCACCTCCACCCCCAGCACAAAAGACTACAGTGAGAAACTTCTCAAAAGCCGACTTTACACTTCTCAAGACTGAGATGGTATCATTTAAGCCCACAGGGCCAATGGAAACCACATCCCACAATACTGAATCTTACACAAATGATTTCTACGGACATCTGCAAGAATGCATGGATCGTGCAATCCCAAATAAAACCAAGACCCTCTCCACCAAAGGAAAGCATCCTGTCTGGTGGACCCCAGCCATAAACAAATTGTATAACAAAAGAAGGAAGCTACTGCAAGACAGAGCAAAATCCCATATAGGGAAGGCATCTCTGATCAGCACTAGTAGAAAGCTACGTTCTCTCATAAAAATATCCAAGGCCAACTTTGAGAGAAAAATCGCCAAGGACACTAAAGATAACCACAAGGCATTCTTCAGTTATGTTAGAAACCTGGGCGGAAACCCTCAGATATGCTCAGAGTTAGTACACAATGACAAAAAATTACGAACCCACAGATATTGCCAACATTCTGGCAGACAGGTTCAGTGCAAATTTCTCCCCTCCCTCACCTCCAAAAGAAGAAATACTCATCCCAGCTGAATGTAACCTCCCTGTCATCTCTGATGTCCAGGTGAGAACCGCCCTCAGCAAAGCAAAAAACACAGCATCTATGGGACCCGATGGTATCCCCGGCTGCGTGATATGTGAACTCGAAGAGGAGCTAAACCCACATATAAAAATGTTATTTAACCTTAGCCTTACTACAGGATATGTACCTGAACACTGGCGTACAGCAACAGTGGTCCCACTCCACAAGGGAGGCTCCACTACAGACCCTGGGAACTACCACCCCATAAGCTTGACCAGCCTGGTTTGCAAAGCTATGGAAAGAATTATTATGGAACTCATAAACAATGACACTGGGGACCTACAGACACTTGATCCCACTTGTAAAGGGCAGATCCTGCCTTTTGAACCTGGTTGACTTTTTCGAAACAGTCACTAGAGCCATTGATGAGGGCAAGGCAGTCCATACAGCCTAACTGGACTTGGCTAAAGCCTTCGACACAATACCCCACTCGGGGATCATAGATAAGCTAAACAGTTTAAATGTAAATCCATATGTCACAAGATGGGTTGCAAACTGGCTAAAGAACAGAACCCATAAAGCCAAGATTGCGGGAGCCATGTCAGACTCAAAGCCAGTCACAAGTGGTGTCCCACAGGGCTCTGTCCTGGGACCCCTCTTGTTCGGCATTTACTTCTCAGATGTGAAAGCAAACATGGGAGGGTTGTGGCTGACAAAGTTCGCAGATGACTGCAAAATAGGCACAATAGTTGATACACCAGCTGACACATACATCCTACAGAAAGGCCTCACTGAAACGGACAACTGGTGCCGGAATCATGGCCTTAAACTGAATGCCAAGTAATGTATAGTCATCCCCTTTGGGAAAAACAAAGTACCCACAAATTATCACATAGACAGTAACCCACTGAGTACCGAAAAAGTAATCAGAGACCTGGGGACCCAAGTTGATAGTGACCTCTCATTTGACACCCACGTTGCCAAAGTGGTTAGAAAGACTTTCTACCTTGCCCACCTTATCATGAAGGGGTTCACATCTAGATCAAAGGAGGTCATTGTGCCCCTGTACTCCTCCCTTATCAGGCCCATGATTGAGTACAATGCTCCATTTGGTATGTACCTCACCCGGCACTTACAACAGCTGGAGAGACTCCAGAAGTACCTCACCAAGAGGATCAAGGGTCTCCAACATATGTCATATGCTGCCAGGCTAAAGAAACTCCAGCTCTATTCAGTAGCACACCGCCTGCTCAGAGGTGATCTGTGCCTGACGTACAAGGCCATGTCCAACCAGGAATTGATGGACATGCTCCACCTCAAAAAATCCAAATCCATAAGAACCACGAGAGCCAAAGATTTAAACCTCAGTACAAACATAAATAGAACATGCTGGAGGGACAGATTCATAACTCAGAGGCTTCCCATACTCTGGAACAAAATCCCAGTCCATGTTAGGCAGAGCCCCTCACTGACTCTCTTCAAGAGAAATCTTGACGAGTGGATGGGAGATCGTAGGTTTACCCCGGGGGTCAGCCCTGTGTCGCTACTTGACAGAGGCACAGTAAACTAATTTTAATAAGTAAGGGGTCTTCAATGTGTCACTACTAGGCAAAGGCACAGTATTCTAAATTTATTCTATACACCTTAGTACCACTACATGGGGTGGCGAAAGCCACATCTCTAGGTTACGCTTGCAAATGCCCCAGGGCAGATAGCCTAGTACTAAACTATGAAACTATGAAACTAGAAGTTTTAATAAGATTCAATTAAGCCCAAATGACTTAGTATTTCTGCAGGAAGGTTTGTCCCAAATAAGTAACTGGTACCAAAATCATGGACCGAAACTAAATACAAAAACTGCATTACTGTATCATTTGTAAAGTCATATCTTCTAGGGAACTATTTGTTTGGGATTTGGGAACTTATCGGGATAGTGACCTAACTTTTGACCAACATGTGCCCATTGTTGTAAGAAAGTCCTTCTATACTGCACAGCTTTTAAACAAAAGGATTGTATCTAGATCTAGGGATTTCATTGCCCCCCTTTACTAAGCAGTCATTAGGCCAAACATTGAATATAATGCCCCCTTTGGCATTTATCTGTCCAGACACATGTAACAAAAAGAACAATAGAGATACCTTAGTAAAAGGATACAAGGCCTAAACAACATGTCCTACATGGACTGACTCAAAGCCCTGTCACTATACTTGGTATTCTACACACTACTTAGAGGTGACCTGTGTCTGGCATACCAGGCATCCTCCGTTCCATTATTGATGTATTTACTGCACATCAGCAAGTCAAATGGCATCAGAAATATTCGGTCTAGGGGATCTAAAGCTCTTCTGCAACATAAACAGAACAGTTTGGCAGGTAAGGTATATCTCACAGAGGATATTGCTGCTATGGAACAGACTCCACAGCTACATAAAAGAAAGTTCATACCTGTCCATATTCCGAACAACTTGGATCTATGGATGGGAAATAGAAAATTTACAAAAATAACAAAGACACTGAGCAAAAAAACAACCTTTATGACAAGACAAAGTTTTCAGGTATTACACCCATTCTCGATGTTTAGTACAGGTTCAATTTAAAAGAATATTTAAATAGGAGTCATAAGATCACATGACATACAGCCCAAACATCATGTGAACAAATTAAAGCAATAGTACCATACAGAATTACACGTTAATATCCACAATTCAAAAATCATACATACATACATATACAAATGTATATACAAGTTTAAAAAACTTTATACATATATAATCTTATTTCAACTTAACACACTGTATCTTAGTTAAAACGGGCTTAAGAGAAACAGAAGAATTCAGACCCGGTTGGTTATCTGCTGAAAGTCTAACAATCCATTCAAATTCCCTAACCTCTAACAAATATTAACAAAAGTTATAACACGTGTAGATGTTAAAAAAATGTGTTAGTGTTATTAACATGTTTATTTATGATTTACAGCTATCTGGTGATATAGATTTGGATTTATTTCATTATTTTACAGTTACTTGTCCTACTATTCCACAGTTATATAGCATACCGAAAATCCACAAGTCTTGGCATGATCCACCTATGCGCCCGATAGTTTCGGGAAATGGTTGGATAACGGAGCCTATACGTGTGTATTTACAGAAGCAGTTATATCCATTTTTATCTGCTTGTGACACAGTGCTAAAAGACACAATAGATTTTATATTAAAATTAAAGCAATGGTATATTGGTTTAGATGATCCTGATGCTAACAAAGATGTAATTTTTGTAACGTTAGACATTACTTCATTGTTTACAGTAATTCCAAATGATCATGGTATTAATACAATTCGTGAATTTTTAGTACAGTCTTCATCCTTTACAGCAAGGCATATTGAAATTATTTGTTCTCTATTAGATTTGGTGTTGTCTAATAATGTTTTTTTATTTAATAAACAGTTGTATTTACAACTTACCGGTGTAGCTATGGGCACACCGGTAGCAAATACTTATGCAAACTTAGTTTTGTATCAATGGGAGAAACTTTATATATTTGATGGTAAAGAATTTTAAAATTCTAATGTATGTTTTTACCAGAGATTTGTTGATGACTGTTTTTTTGATTTGGAAAGGGTCTTCTGTAGAGTTACATGAATATTTGTGTTACTTGAATAATACAACTAATTTTTTAAAATTTAAAATGAACTTTTCCAGTAGTTTAATAAACGTTTTGGATGTTAGTATAAATTTTTATGATGGTATAATGAATACAAGCGTTTATAGAAAGCAAGTTAATGCTGGGAGGTATTTGCATGGTTCTAGTATGCATGCTCCACATGTTTTTAAAAGTATTGTTATGGCACAGTTCGGTAGGATTAGTAGACTTAATACGGATGACTTTTGTTTTTTGAAACAGTTAGATGAGGCGTATCAAGAATGTTTGGATAGTGGTTATAATCCTTTGATACTGGATGATATTAAGACTAAAGTAATAACTCCTCAGTATGGAGAACATCAACATCTGTGCAGTAACTGAAACCTGGTTCAAGGCTCCTGAGAGCACCCCAGCACTACCAGGCTATACCTCATATCATGCTTTTCGGCCCCAAAACCCGGGCCGAACCACAAAGGGAGGGGGAGTGTCCATATTCATCAAGGACACCCACACCTCCAGGTTAGCAGCAACACATGAAGCATCGGAGACCATACAGGTGCAACTAACCATAGGCAAAACTGCTATACAACTGGTAGCATGTTACAGACCACCCTCCCAATCACAGGAAACCCACTCAGCCTTCCTGAAGACATTGGAGGATATGAATGTATCACAAAATACCATCATACTGGGAGACTTCAACTACCCTAACATAGATTGGGTACATTATTCTAGCCCTAACACCCTAGCCCAAAGGTTCCTGGAATTCATAAATTCAAATGCACTGGAACAACTAGTCACCTCTCCCACTAGGGGAGATAATATACTAGACCTGATCATCACAAACATGGGGACAAAATGCTCCACACTGGAGGTATACCCCTCACTAGTGAGATCTGACCACAAACTAATCTCCCTGGATATACATATCCCACCTCAACCCCCAGCACAAAAGACCACAGTGAAAAACTTTCCAAAAGCAGACTTCACTCTTCTTAAGACTGAGATGGTATCCTTTAAGCCCACTGGGCCAGTGGATACCACATCCCACAATGCTGAATCCTTCACAAATGCTTTCTATGGACATCTCCAAGAATGCATGTATCATGCAATCCCAAATAAATCCAAGTCCCTCTCCACCAAAGGCAAGCGTCCTGTCTGGTGGACCTCAGCCATAAACAAATTGTATAACAAAAGAAGGAAGCTACTGCACGACAGAGCAAAATCCCATAAAGGGAAGACATCTCTGATCAACACTAGCAGAAAACTGCGTTCTCTCATAAAAACATCCAAGGCCAACTTTGAGAGAAAAATCGCTAAGGACACTAAAGATAACCACAAACCCTTCTTCAGCTATGTTAGAAACATGGGCAGAAACCCTCAGATATGCTCAGAGTTAGTTCACAACAACAAAAAATACACTGAACCCACAGATATTGCCAACATTCTGGCTGACAGGTTCAGTGCAAATTTCTCCCCTCCCTCACTCCCAAAAGAAGAAATACTTATCCCAGCTGAATGTAATCTCCCTGTCATCTCAGACGTCCAGGTGAGAGCCGCCCTCAGCAAAGCTAAAAACACAGCATCAATGGGACCTGATGGTATCCCGGGTTGCGTGCTACGTGAACTCCAAGAGGAGCTAAACCCGCACATAAAAATGCTATTTAACCTTAGCCTTACTACAGGATGTGTACCTGAACACTGGCATACAGCAACAGTGGTCCCACTCCACAAAGGGGGTACCTCTACAGATCCTGGTTACTACCGCCCCATAAGGTTAACCAGCCTGGTCTGCAAAGCTATGGAAAGAATCATTATGGAACTCATAAACAGAGACATTGGGGACCTACAGACACTTGACCCCACCCAGTTCGGCTTTGTAAAGGGCAGGTCCTGCCTTTTGAACCTGGTTGACTTTTTCGAAACAGTCACTAGAGCCATTGATGAGAGCAAAGCAGTCCATACAGCCTACCTGGACTTGGCTAAGGCCTTCGACACAATACCTCACTCAGGCGTCATAGATAAGCTCAACAACTTAAATGTAAACCCTTATGTCACTAGATGGGTTGCAAACTGGCTAAAGGACAGAACCCATAAAGTTAAAATTGCTGGAGCAATGTCAGACTCAAAGCCATTCACAAGTGGTGTCCCACAGGGATCTGTCCTGGGACCCCTCTTGTGCGGAATTTATTTCTCAGATGTTAAAGCAAACATGGGAGGGTTTTGGCTGACAAAGTTCGCAGATGACTGCAAACTATGCGCCATAGATGATACACCAGTGGACACATACATCCTATAAAAAGGCCTCACAGAAACGGACAACTGGTGCCGGAGTCATGGCCTTAAACTAAATGCCAAAAAATGTATAGTCATCCCCTTTGGGAAAAACAAAGTACCCACAAATTATCACATAGACAGCAACCCACTGAGTACAGAAAAAGTAATCAGATACCTAGGGACCCAAGTCGACAGCGACCTCTCATTTGACACCCACATTGCCAAAGTGGTTAGAAAAACATTCTACCTTGCACACCTTATCGTGAAGGGATTCACATCCAGATCCAAGGATGTCATTGTGCCCCTATACTCCTCCCTCATCAGACCCATGATTGAGTACAATGCCCCATTTGGTATGTACCTCACCCGGCATTTGCAACAGCTGGAGAGACCACAAAAGTACCTCACCAAGAGGATCAAGGGTCTCCAACATATGTCTTATTCTGCCAGACTAAAGAAACTCCAGCTCTATTCAGTAGCATACCGCCTGCTCAGAGGTGATCTCTGCCTGACGTACAAGGCCATGTCCAATCAGGAACTGATGGACAAATTGCTCCACCTCAAAAATTCCAAATCCATCAGAACCACGAGAGCTAAAGACTTAAACCTCGGCACAAGTATGAATAGGACATGCTGGAGGGATAGATTCATAACCCAGAGGCTTCCCATGCTCTGGAATAAGATCCCAGTTCATGTTAGGCAGAGCCCCTCACTGACTCTCTTCAAGAGAAATCTTGATGAGTGGATGGGAGATCGTAAGTTTACCCCAGGGGTCACATCTGTGTCACTACTAGACAGGGGCACAGTAAACTAATTCTATTATATAAGGGGATCTTCACTGTGTCACTACTAGACAGAGGCACAGTATTCTAAATCTATTCTGTGCATTTTGTACCATTTTATGGGGTGGCGAAAGCCACATCATTATGGCTAGGCTTACAAATGCCCCAGGGCAGATAGCCTAGTACTAAACTATGAAACTATGAAACTATGAAATAGGTCAACTACATATAAACCTATATTTTTTTCAACTAATGAATATTTGAACAGTGCTCGCCCTGATGATACTAGGGAAGGGAAGCTTAGATACCTAACTTCATATAATACCAAGACAAGGTTGGTTAAGAATATTATTAGTAAATACTGGACAGTATTGATGGCATCTAATGAAGTTAGGGCAGTTCTAGATGATAGACCCATATTTGCCTATAAGAACATGAAGACAATAAAAAGTATGTTATGTTACAAAGATTTTAATGTTGAATTAGGTTCAAGTTGTACTTTTAGGTGGAAAGGTACTTTTGGTTGTGGCAACTGTACTTGTTGTGGTGACATTTTGTCTATGACATCTGATAACAGCATTTTTGTGCACCCAATAACACATACAAAATATACATTTGATGTGTTGGCTACATGTAATAGCAGTAATGTGGTTTATTTAGCAACTTGTACTGTGTGTTGTTCATTTTATATTGGAAAAACCACTAGAAAATTAAAAGAACGTATTATAGAACACAAGTCTGAGATTAGAAGGGCCTGTGAAAATAATGCATTGTTTAAGCACATTAATATGTATGGTTCATGTCATAGGTTTAAATTTAGAGTGATTGATGCTGTTTGTTTATCTATTAGAGGAGGGGATGTGGGAAATTTGTTAGAGGTTAGGGAATTTGAATGGATTGTTAGAGTTTCAGCAGATAACCAACCGGGTCTGAATTCTGCTCTTTCTCTTAAGCCCATTTTAACTAAGATACAGCGTGTTAAGTTGAAATAAAATTATATATGTATAAAGTTTTTTAAACTTGTATATACATTTGTATATGTATGTATGATTTTTGAATTGTGGATATTAACGTGTAATGCTGTATGGTACTATTGCTTTAATTTGTTCACATGATGTTTGGGCTGTATGTCATGTGATCTTATGACTCCTATTTAAATGTTCTTTTAAATTGAACCTGTACTAAACATTGAGAAAGGGTGTAATACCTGAAAGCTTTGTCTTGTCATAAAGGTTGTTTTTTTGCTCAGCGTCTTTGTTATTTTTGGATTTATTGATACAGTGGGTTGTGAACAAATAGAAAATTTACCCCAGGACTGCCTCTTGTACTACTAATGGACAAAGGAATCTCCTAAATGCGTTATCCCATCAGGGGTCCCTCAAATTATCTTATGGTATAATCCCAGTTATTTTCATTATGGGTAATATATAATTTTCAACCATGGGATGCGAAAGACCAAACTTTAACCAAATTCAACCACAAAAATAGAGACTGGCTAGTCTTAAAATGGCCCACAAGGGCATCTAGCATACTACATACCTATGAACCTATAAGAATATAGAATGCATGAAAACATGCTGTAATATGCTGAATTAAACATTATTTTTCTAGAGTCATAAAACACACTCTGGACAGTTGCATAATATATTTACTGAAGTATATACTAAAGTTGTGAGATTGGATGCTAAACTATTTAAAGTCACTGCAAAGAAAGATGACTCTAGAAGTTTCCACCTTCTAGTCTAATGCATCATATGTTTGCATGAACTGCTTCAGCAGTGACTCAGAGCTGTCAACTCACCGCAAAGCTTTACTTCATTAGGGTGCTACTAATCCTAACCAAGACAATTATTGTAGACTGAAAATGGCCAGCACATGTCAAGAAGATGGCTGATTATTCCATAAACTGTGGGAAGTGTAATCCAGTACTTCTTCAGAAACAATATCCTCTCACTTACAGATGGTATCCTGTCCAAAATTATCATGATTCCTGGCACGTGTCAAACATGCCTGATGAGGGTAACCACTATGTCACAATATTTAGGTCTACAAACTTAATACAATGTGTACTTTGGCTATAAAGTGCTATATGCCTGGCAGCGTTCACAGGAGATACTGCATCCAGACCTTCATAAGTTATTGCTCATCAGAGGATGATGCTTATCAGTTAAGACAGGAAATGACTGACTGTAAGAGTCTCTCAGTAATTACAACCAAAAGAACAAACAAGAATTTCAGACTATCTGAAATCACTGATACTGTTAATCAAAACACAAAGGTTACCCATATTATTCAGAATGATACAGTTTATCTTACAACAAAAAAGATGCATATTTTGTCTCTCAAAATCTTATTATTAAGTTTCTGTGATGCTATCATGAGAAAACCACTGGCATTTTCAGTATCAATGTATTCAGAAAACCTGTAACATGATTTTAATCAAGACAGTATACATTAAATAGCAACTTAAACCACCTGAAAGTGTTTAAGACTTGTTATCCAAATAATAATCATCATGGTGAGCAGTAGCATTATATTTTGAATAAGCAGAGAGTTTATTAACACCTAATGTTATATATAGGCAAGGTTTATTATATTCTGGGAAGTCTGAAAAAGGAAAAAAATGTTGTAGGGCATTCTGCATACTGTCAGTTGCGAAACAAATTACAAAATCAGATTACCAGGGGTGCTGTACTAATCAACCAAAAAACAAAGCTCAAGAACTATAAAGGTGGATGAATTTAATAAAAATATTACCTGAAGAAATTTTACTGGTGTGAAATCTAGTGTCTAATAGAGTTGTTACTATTTTATGTATTGTATGTTTTCGGTTTTCATTAAATTCATCTACTTTTGCAGTTCATAAACTGCATGTTTTGGCTCATTTTGCTTCAGGTGTGAACATGAGCATGTGCCTGTTTGAGCTCTAATCCTCTTTTGTTAGATATAATAATAATACCCATATATACCCATATATACACTATAGGTAGTGTTAAGGTTAACTGTTAAGATTCCTAGGTACTTGCCTGTACTTATGTACAGAACTTCTTATACTTAACAACTGCGTGGCTACCAAGCGTTAGGAACTGAACCAAGAAGACCTGTACCACAGTGCGATAGCACAAGCAGGCTCCAGCTACCAATCCCTCTATAAAGTTATCTCTTGAAAAGGTACTTGCCTGTACTTATGTACAGAACTTCTTATACTTAACAACTGCGTGGCTACCAAGCGTTAGGAACTGAACCAAGAAGACCTGTACCACAGTGCGATAGCACAAGCAGGCTCCAGCTACCAATCCCTCTATAAAGTTATCTCTTGAAAAGGTTATTAATTACGCATTTGCTAACTAGGTCTTTTCTGTAACTTAAATACCTCAGGACAGATCTCTCGGGGTGGCAACTAAACAGTATTATATATAGCTCGAAACCTTTCCAGCTAGATTATATCTAGATTAAAGCCCCAGTTCTAAGCTAGTTAAGTTAAAGCTAAAAATTAGTGTGAGCCTAGAGTGTGGTTCTGGCTTTTCTACCTGTAAATCCACTGTTTGCACGTACCTGCAGTAGCTGTTCTTTAAGACCTAGTAAGCTCCTGGGTGGTGTAGCCCCGCTCCGCTTCTGACGTAGGGAAGTTTTTAAAAACCCTACTAGTTCCCACCACAGTTCTATAGGATACTGTTGCGTTTTTCTATCTAGTTGCCCGCTCCTGCCCTGAGGTATGTACAAATGAATATATTTGGTTAGTCTATGTCTGCTGAAATAGTCAGATAACTGGTGCTCTGTTCTTATTTAATTATACAGTTATTTTACGATCCTACCTATGCTATTTTGTATCATATCTGCATATTGTTAGATGAAACACTGAGATACAGTGTTTATGCGTATGGACACACGTGGACTGATTTACTTTGCTACCTTGTGATACCTGTAAAAGTGTAGTGTTAAGGTTAACTGTTAAGATTCCTAGGTGCCTAATCTCATTTAAGTGTACTCTGTAGTTGCTATATTTAAGAACGCTTTAAACTGGCCTAACGCCAAACCTTATCTGGCGCATTCTGTAATCTATCACAAATATTTGGGCTGTATACACACCAAACGCTAACCATAGATAGCGATGGTACCTGCGTTCTTCCTGCTAATTGTTTGGCTATTTTAAAGTTGATTACTGAGGGATTATCTGCTGCATGTATTGTACACAAACGCTACTACTGGAAATCTGCTATTGAAGTTTAAACAAATGCTTTTGTAACATTTGCTGTTACAATCAAACTTATTGCTGTAAGGGGATATATTCACGATAATTCAAGTGTGCATATGTTATCTCTCCTAGGTACTTGCCTGTACTTATGTACAGAACTTCTTATACTTAACAACTGCGGGCTACCAAGCGTTAGGAACTGAACCAAGAAGACCTGTACCACAGTGCGATAGCACAAGCAGGATCCAGCTACCAATCCCTCTATAAAGTTATCTCTTGAAAAGGTTATTAATTACGCATTTGCTAACTAGGTCTTTTCTGTAACTTAAATACCTCAGGACAGATCTCTCGGGCTGGCAACTAAACAGTATTATATATAGCTCGAAACCTTTCCAGCTAGATTATATCTAGATTAAAGCCCCAGTTCTAAGCTAGTTAAGTTAAAGCTAAAAATTAGTGTGAGCCTAGAGTGTGGTTCTGGCTTTCCTACCTGTAAATCCACTGTTTGCATGTACCTGCAGTAGCTGTTCTTTAAGACCTAGTAAGCTCCTGGGTGGTGTAGCCCCGCTCCGCTTCTGACGTAGGGAAGTTTTTAAAAACCCTACTAGTTCCCACCACAGTTCTATAGGATATTGTTGCGTTTTTCTATCTAGTCGCCCACTCCTGCCCTGAGGTATGTACAAATGAATATATTTGGTTAGTCAATGTCTGCTGAAATAGTCAGATAACTGGTGCTCTGTTCTTATTTAATTATACAGTTATTTTACGATCCTACCTATGCTATTTTGTATCATATCTGCATATTGTTAGATGAAACACTGAGATACAGTGTTTATGCGTATGGACACACGTGGACTGATTTACTTTGCTACCTTGTGATACCTGTAAAAGTGTAGTGTTAAGGTTAACTGTTAAGATTCCTAGGTGCCTAATCTCATTTAAGTGTACTCTGTAGTTGCTATATTTAAGAACGCTTTAAACTGGCCTAACGCCAAACCTTATCTGGCGCATTCTGTAATCTATCACAAATATTTGGAGCGCTGTATACACACCAAACGCTAACCATAGATAGCAATGGTACCTGCGTTCTTCCTGCTAATTGTTTGGCTATTTTAAAGTTGATTACTGAGGGATTATCTGCTGCATGTATTGTACACAAACGCTACTACTGGAAATCTGCTATTGAAGTTTAAACAAATGCTTTTGTAACATTTGCTGTTACAATCAAACTTATTGCTGTAAGGGGATATATTCACGATAATTCAAGTGTGCATATGTTATCTCTCCCTAGGTACTTGCCTGTACTTATGTACAGAACTTCTTATACTTAACAACTGCCGGGCTACCAAGCGTTAGGAACTGAACCAAGAAGACCTGTACCACAGTGCGATAGCACAAGCAGGATCCAGCTACCAATCCCTCTATAAAGTTATCTCTTGAAAAGGTTATTAATTACGCATTTGCTAACTAGGTCTTTTCTGTAACTTAAATACCTCAGGACAGATCTCTCGGGCTGGCAACTAAACAGTATTATATATAGCTCGAAACCTTTCCAGCTAGATTATATCTAGATTAAAGCCCCAGTTCTAAGCTAGTTAAGTTAAAGCTAAAAATTAGTGTGAGCCTAGAGTGTGGTTCTGGCTTTCCTACCTGTAAATCCACTGTTTGCATTACCTGCAGTAGCTGTTCTTTAAGACCTAGTAAGCTCCTGGGTGGTGTAGCCCGCTCCGCTTCTGGCGTAGGGAAGTTTTTAAAAACCCTACTAGTTCCCACCACAGTTCTATAGGATATTGTTGCGTTTTCTATCTAGTCGCCCACTCCTGCCCTGAGGTATGTACAAATGAATATATTTGGTTAGTCAATGTCTGCTGAAATAGTCAGATAACTGGTGCTCTGTTCTTATTTAATTATACAGTTATTTTACGATCCTACCTATGCTATTTTGTATCATATCTGCATATTGTTAGATGAAACACTGAGATACAGTGTTTATGCGTATGGACACACGTGGACTGATTTACTTTGCTACCTTGTGATACCTGTAAAAGTGTAGTGTTAAGGTTAACTGTTAAGATTCCTAGGTGCCTAATCTCATTTAAGTGTACTCTGTAGTTGCTATATTTAAGAACGCTTTAAACTGGCCTAACGCCAAACCTTATCTGGCGCATTCTGTAATCTATCACAAATATTTGGGCTGTATACACACCAAACGCTAACCATAGATAGCGATGGTGCCTGCGTTCTTCCTGCTAATTGTTTGGCTATTTTAAAGTTGATTACTGAGGGATTATCTGCTGCATGTATTGTACACAAACGCTACTACTGGAAATCTGCTATTGAAGTTTAAACAAATGCTTTCGTAACATTTGCTGTTACAATCAAACTTATTGCTGTAAGGGATATATTCACGATAATTCAAGTGTGCATATGTTATCTCTCCCTAGGTACTTGCCTGTACTTATGTACAGAACTTCTTATACTTAACAACTGCCGGGCTACCAAGCGTTAGGAACTGAACCAAGAAGACCTGTACCACAGTGCGATAGCACAAGCAGGATCCAGCTACCAATCCCTCTATAAAGTTATCTCTTGAAAAGGTTATTAATTACGCATTTGCTAACTAGGTCTTTTCTGTAACTTAAATACCTCAGGACAGATCTCTCGGGCTGGCAACTAAACAGTATTATATATAGCTCGAAACCTTTCCAGCTAGATTATATCTAGATTAAAGCCCCAGTTCTAAGCTAGTTAAGTTAAAGCTAAAAATTAGTGTGAGCCTAGAGTGTGGTTCTGGCTTTCCTACCTGTAAATCCACTGTTTGCACGTACCTGCAGTAGCTGTTCTTTAAGACCTAGTAAGCTCCTGGGTGGTGTAGCCCCGCTCCGCTTCTGACGTAGGGAAGTTTTAAAAACCCTACTAGTTCCCACCACAGTTCTATAGGATATTGTTGCGTTTTTCTATCTAGTCGCCCTCCTGCCCTGAGGTATGTACAAATGAATATATTTGGTTAGTCAATGTCTGCTGAAATAGTCAGATAACTGGTGCTCTGTTCTTATTTAATTATACAGTTATTTTACGATCCTACCTATGCTATTTTGTATCATATCTGCATATTGTTAGATGAAACACTGAGATACAGTGTTTATGCGTATGGACACCGTGGACTGATTTACTTTGCTACCTTGTGATACCTGTAAAAGTGTAGTGTTAAGGTTAACTGTTAAGATTCCTAGGTGCCTAATCTCATTTAAGTGTACTCTGTAGTTGCTATATTTAAGAGCAGCTTTAAACTGGCCTAACGCCAAACGTTATCTGGCGCATTCTGTAATCTATCACAAATATTTGGAGCGCTGTATACACACCAAACGCTAACCATAGATAGCGATGGTGCCTGCGTTCTTCCTGCTAATTGTTTGGCTATTTTAAAGTTGATTACTGAGGGATTATCTGCTGCATGTATTGTACACAAACGCTACTACTGGAAATCTGCTATTGAAGTTTAAACAAATGCTTTTGTAACATTTGCTGTTACAATCAAACTTATTGCTGTAAGGGGATATATTCACGATAATTCAAGTGTGCATATGTTATCTCTCCCTAGGTACTTGCCTGTACTTATGTACAGAACTTCTTATACTTAACAACTGCCGGGCTACCAAGCGTTAGGAACTGAACCAAGAAGACCTGTACCACAGTGCGATAGCACAAGCAGGATCCAGCTACCAATCCCTCTATAAAGTTATCTCTTGAAAAGGTTATTAATTACGCATTTGCTAACTAGGTCTTTTCTGTAACTTAAATACCTCAGGACAGATCTCTCGGGCTGGCAACTAAACAGTATTATATATAGCTCGAAACCTTTCCAGCTAGATTATATCTAGATTAAAGCCCCAGTTCTAAGCTAGTTAAGTTAAAGCTAAAAATTAGTGTGAGCCTAGAGTGTGGTTCTGGCTTTCCTACCTGTAAATCCACTGTTTGCATGTACCTGCAGTAGCTGTTCTTTAAGACCTAGTAAGCTCCTGGGTGGTGTAGCCCCGCTCCGCTTCTGACGTAGGGAAGTTTTTAAAAACCCTACTAGTTCCCACCACAGTTCTATAGGATATTGTTGCGTTTTTCTATCTAGTCGCCCACTCCTGCCCTGAGGTATGTACAAATGAATATATTTGGTTAGTCAATGTCTGCTGAAATAGTCAGATAACTGGTGCTCTGTTCTTATTTAATTATACAGTTATTTTACGATCCTACCTATGCTATTTTGTATCATATCTGCATATTGTTAGATGAAACACTGAGATACAGTGTTTATGCGTATGGACACACGTGGACTGATTTACTTTGCTACCTTGTGATACCTGTAAAAGTGTAGTGTTAAGGTTAACTGTTAAGATTCCTAGGTGCCTAATCTCATTTAAGTGTACTCTGTAGTTGCTATATTTAAGAACGCTTTAAACTGGCCTAACGCCAAACCTTATCTGGCGCATTCTGTAATCTATCACAAATATTTGGGCGCTGTATACACACCAAACGCTAACCATAGATAGCGATGGTACCTGCGTTCTTCCTGCTAATTGTTTGGCTATTTTAAAGTTGATTACTGAGGGATTATCTGCTGCATGTATTGTACACAAACGCTACTACTGGAAATCTGCTATTGAAGTTTAAACAAATGCTTTCGTAACATTTGCTGTTACAATCAAACTTATTGCTGTAAGGGGATATATTCACGATAATTCAAGTGTGCATATGTTATCTCTCCCTAGGTACTTGCCTGTACTTATGTACAGAACTTCTTATACTTAACAACTGCCGGGCTACCAAGCGTTAGGAACTGAACCAAGAAGACCTGTACCACAGTGCGATAGCACAAGCAGGATCCAGCTACCAATCCCTCTATAAAGTTATCTCTTGAAAAGGTTATTAATTACGCATTTGCTAACTAGGTCTTTTCTGTAACTTAAATACCTCAGGACAGATCTCTCGGGCTGGCAACTAAACAGTATTATATATAGCTCGAAACCTTTCCAGCTAGATTATATCTAGATTAAAGCCCCAGTTCTAAGCTAGTTAAGTTAAAGCTAAAAATTAGTGTGAGCCTAGAGTGTGGTTCTGGCTTTCCTACCTGTAAATCCACTGTTTGCACGTACCTGCAGTAGCTGTTCTTTAAGACCTAGTAAGCTCCTGGGTGGTGTAGCCCCGCTCCGCTTCTGACGTAGGGAAGTTTTTAAAAACCCTACTAGTTCCCACCACAGTTCTATAGGATATTGTTGCGTTTTTCTATCTAGTCGCCCACTCCTGCCCTGAGGTATGTACAAATGAATATATTTGGTTAGTCAATGTCTGCTGAAATAGTCAGATAACTGGTGCTCTGTTCTTATTTAATTATACAGTTATTTTACGATCCTACCTATGCTATTTTGTATCATATCTGCATATTGTTAGATGAAACACTGAGATACAGTGTTTATGCGTATGGACACACGTGGACTGATTTACTTTGCTACCTTGTGATACCTGTAAAAGTGTAGTGTTAAGGTTAACTGTTAAGATTCCTAGGTGCCTAATCTCATTTAAGTGTACTCTGTAGTTGCTATATTTAAGAACGCTTTAAACTGGCCTAACGCCAAACCTTATCTGGCGCATTCTGTAATCTATCACAAATATTTGGGCTGTATACACACCAAACGCTAACCATAGATAGCGATGGTACCTGCGTTCTTCCTGCTAATTGTTTGGCTATTTTAAAGTTGATTACTGAGGGATTATCTGCTGCATGTATTGTACACAAACGCTACTACTGGAAATCTGCTATTGAAGTTTAAACAAATGCTTCGTAACATTTGCTGTTACAATCAAACTTATTGCTGTAAGGGGATATATTCACGATAATTCAAGTGTGCATATGTTATCTCTCCCTAGGTACTTGCCTGTACTTATGTACAGAACTTCTTATACTTAACAACTGCCGGGCTACCAAGCGTTAGGAACTGAACCAAGAAGACCTGTACCACAGTGCGATAGCACAAGCAGGATCCAGCTACCAATCCCTCTATAAAGTTATCTCTTGAAAAGGTTATTAATTACGCATTTGCTAACTAGGTCTTTTCTGTAACTTAAATACCTCAGGACAGATCTCTCGGGCTGGCAACTAAACAGTATTATATATAGCTCGAAACCTTTCCAGCTAGATTATATCTAGATTAAAGCCCCAGTTCTAAGCTAGTTAAGTTAAAGCTAAAAATTAGTGTGAGCCTAGAGTGTGGTTCTGGCTTTCCTACCTGTAAATCCACTGTTTGCATTACCTGCAGTAGCTGTTCTTTAAGACCTAGTAAGCTCCTGGGTGGTGTAGCCCGCTCCGCTTCTGACGTAGGGAAGTTTTAAAACCCTACTAGTTCCCACCACAGTTCTATAGGATATTGTTGCGTTTTTCTATCTAGTCGCCCTCCTGCCCTGAGGTATGTACAAATGAATATATTTGGTTAGTCAATGTCTGCTGAAATAGTCAGATAACTGGTGCTCTGTTCTTATTTAATTATACAGTTATTTTACGATCCTACCTATGCTATTTTGTATCATATCTGCATATTGTTAGATGAAACACTGAGATACAGTGTTTATGCGTATGGACACACGTGGACTGATTTACTTTGCTACCTTGTGATACCTGTAAAAGTGTAGTGTTAAGGTTAACTGTTAAGATTCCTAGGTGCCTAATCTCATTTAAGTGTACTCTGTAGTTGCTATATTTAAGAACGCTTTAAACTGGCCTAACGCCAAACCTTATCTGGCGCATTCTGTAATCTATCACAAATATTTGGAGCGCTGTATACACACCAAACGCTAACCATAGATAGCGATGGTACCTGCGTTCTTCCTGCTAATTGTTTGGCTATTTTAAAGTTGATTACTGAGGGATTATCTGCTGCATGTATTGTACACAAACGCTACTACTGGAAATCTGCTATTGAAGTTTAAACAAATGCTTTCGTAACATTTGCTGTTACAATCAAACTTATTGCTGTAAGGGGATATATTCACGATAATTCAAGTGTGCATATGTTATCTCTCCCTAGGTACTTGCCTGTACTTATGTACAGAACTTCTTATACTTAACAACTGCCGGGCTACCAAGCGTTAGGAACTGAACCAAGAAGACCTGTACCACAGTGCGATAGCACAAGCAGGATCCAGCTACCAATCCCTCTATAAAGTTATCTCTTGAAAAGGTTATTAATTATGCATTTGCTAACTAGGTCTTTTCTGTAACTTAAATACCTCAGGACAGATCTCTCAGGCTGGCAACTAAACAGTATTATATATAGCTCGAAACCTTTCCAGCTAGATTATATCTAGATTAAAGCCCCAGTTCTAAGCTAGTTAAGTTAAAGCTAAAAATTAGTGTGAGCCTACAGCATGGTTCTGGCTTTTCTACTTGTAAATCCACTGTTTGCACGTACCTGCAGTAGCTGTTCTTTAAGACCTAGCAAGCTCCTGGGTGGTGTAGCCCCGCTCCGCTTCGCTCTCGCTTCGCTCGGGCTTGCTTCGCTCCCCACCCTGCCCCCTTATTCCACCTGCCCCCGCTATCCCTACATTTATTAGCTCTAAAAAACCACACCCCACTTACCTCAGAGCCAATCACACTAGTCCACCCATCAGCTACTTCTAGGCATTCAAACTCTTAGCTTTAACTATCATACCATATTACTACGCCTCTTTAACATGCCAAAAGTAAAGAATCTTCTCATCCCTTTTGTATTACCACTTATTATCATCCCCTACTTATTATCTAGCTATGAAAACCAAAAACACTTAGGATTTTACTATCCGAAGGGCCAAACCTGTGATCCCTCAACTCTTCTCCCTAAAGAACTTTCTCCCCTTTACTATCCCATTAGAACGCTAGGCATACACAGCCTACACCTCACCCGCTCATACCCAAAGGTATCAACAATAAAACATGGTCAAAAGATAATATATAAGCTTCTAAGACTCCTAGATCAACTGAAGAAACGTATTACCAAAGATGGGGATATTCACCCTAACCCAGGGCCATCCTCGAACCCCAATTCCGTCACATCAATATTAGCCCAAAGGTCAGCTAACTCCCTTCTCATCCTCCATCTTAACCTAAGAAGCATCAATAATAAGCTTCATAACCTACATAGCATGCTAGCCACCTACCTCCCTGATATTATGTGTCTATCAGAGACATGGCTTAAACCAGCTACCAAAGATGAAGAAGTTCTCCCAACAGGATATAATATCCTAAGGGTCGATCGTGTTAAAAAAAGGGGAGGCGGAATAGCTGTATTGTATAGAAGTACTCTCAATATCATAATGCATCCTAACCAACCACCTAAAGCTACTAATGCAGAGTCAATAGCCTTAAAACTATACTTAAATAACCAAAAAAGTATTAATCTTTTTGTAATTTATATCCCACCTGGGAACAACCTAGAAACTATGGAACAAACGCTAAGCTGGCTAGCCACTAACTACCCTCAAGAAACCATTGTTCTGGGTGATGTCAACATTGACTGGACCCAATGTTCTGCACAGACCAATCCTATGCCCATTAACCTACATGGTTTCTCCCAGAATATAGACTCCACAACGAGATTAGGAAATGCCCACCAAAAAGAGAGTATACTGGACCGGATTCTTACTAACACCCACACTCATAAATATACCATTGGGACCCTTCCTAACGATCTCAGTGACCATCTTATCACTTTCATAATAAAACATAAATTTATCAGCACAAACCATCCCATACATAGACTAGTAAGAAACAAGAAGAAATTTGATCCAATGCAATTTGTTGCTGAACTCAAATCCTGTAACTGGTCTAAGCTAAAAACTCTATCCCTTGATGAGAGTGTGACATTCTTTAATGACACATTCCTTAGCATTCTGGACAATCATGCACCAAACCGACTTACTAGAACTAAGGTGCAGATAGCCCCCTGGCTAACCAGGGAAACCAAATCCAAAATTAAACTCAGAGACAAGGCCTGGGATATATGGAGAGCTACTAAGGCACCTCTAGATCGTATTAAATTCCAGCAGCTTAGAAATGAAATGAAAAAAGCCAGCACACTGGACAAAAAGAATTATTTCTGTCACCTACAAGAGAAACACCAGAACAACCCAAAAAAGTTCTGGGCAGGCTTAAATAATCTCCTCCATCCAGGGAAATCATCTACGCCCACCCCCGAAACACTTATTGGTAAAAACCCAGAAGACGTAGCCAATACCTTTAACTCCTTCTTTACTGAGACGATTCAATCATTAGCCAGTCAACTACCTCCCCCCTCCCCCTCCCCAACCAATACTACTGATGAAACATTCCCTTCCTTTAAATTACAACATATACCCACCTCCTACATTCGAACCTTACTGAAGAAACTTAAACCAACCACCCTCTCAGCAGACTGACTTCTAGCTGAATACCTACAAATAGCAGCAGATGCCATAGCTTACCCTATCTCTATCCTGATTAATAGAACTATCACTGAAGCCACTATCCCCTCCATTTGGAAAATTTCCTATGTCATACCACTCCATAAGGGTGGCTCTTCCACTGAACCATCTAACTATAGACCAATAGCAATACTGTCTCCAATAGCCAAAATCATGGAACGATGTGTCCATAAACAATTTCTTCGCTAACTCACCCTAAACAATCTACTGACTAATTCTCAACATGGCTTCAGACCCCACCATAGTACGACTACCACCCTCCTTTCTTTCACCGACTCAGTTAATAAAAATAGTAATAACAAAAAAATATCGTCCGCCCTCTTTCTAGACTTGTCAAAAGCCTTTGACATGGTCAATCACCAGCTACTTCTCCATACGCTAGAAACCTTACACTTTGATTATACATCTCTCAACTGGTTCTCTGCTTATCTCTCTGGTAGGCAACAAGCAGTCCAATGGCAAAACAAGCTCTCTCACCTGCTACCCAACACCATAGGAGTCCCCCAAGGCTCCATACTAGGTCCCCTTCTCTTTTCCGTGTTCATTAACGAACTTCACACAGTTATCCCTAAAGCCACCTGCATCCAATACGCTGATGATTCCACCCTTATTTGCTCAGATATCTCTCTCCCCGATTTACAAGTAACAACCCAACACTGCTTTGCTACAGTTAAAAAATGGCTATCAGAGAGGAATCTCATCCTAAATCCAAAAAAAACTAAGCTACTACTATTCTTTCCTACCCCTTCCCCTACTCCAAATGCCAACAATACTACCTTCTTCGTTCAATCTAATAATGGTACCATCATTGAGCCTGATACCAATACTAAACTACTAGGGGTCACCATTGACAATAGGCTCAGATTTAACTTGCACATCAGTCAGACCATTAAGACCGTAAATAAGAAACTTGGATCCTTGTATAGAATCAAGAACTTTCTAACCCCCAACGCCAAACTAACTATTGCCCGTACGCATCTCCTCTCCACACTACTGTATGCCTCTCCTGTATTTTATTTTCTCAACAAATCTGATATCAACAAACTCTCTGTGACCTACAATCACATTGCCAGATTTATAACTGGACTTCCTTATAGAACGCATCATTGCCTTAACCTAAAAACACTTGACTGGTTAGAATTACCCAATCTCCTCAAACTGAACCAACTCTCTGAAGCGTTCAAAATCATTAAGGAACCTGATAAAACCCCCTCACTCAATAATCTATTGACCCCCTACTCTAACCTAAGCAGTCTTCGCTCCTCTAACAGACTTTTGGTACAAAGCATCAAATCTAATAACATGGGAGGCGATGCTCTCTTTGCCAACTCCATTGGTAAGATTTGGAACTCCCTCCCAAATAACCTTAGACTTTCTACCTCCCTTTCTCAATTCAAAAAAAATCTTACTCTATTCTTTAAGGCACAATGGCTATGTTCATGCGTAAATTCAGACTAGTTTCTTCCTGATCTACAACTTATCCTACCATACTTGAACAAATCTGGGCTTCCTGTTGCCTGAATCTAACCATTATTCAACTGACCATTAATCCACTTGTTTCTACAACAGTAATTTTTGTTCCTTCATGCTCCCTTGGAATGACACAATGGCTGTGATGTTGTATCTGAGTATAATACCACTATTACTGCCTTACTGTATTTTTGTATAACTGAGTTGGATCTTAGTTGCCCAGTTGCTAACCATAGCTAATCTAATGAAAACTTTAATAATGCGAATTAGCATCTGTCTCTCCATCTCATGTATGTATTTGTAAACCTACTTGTATATTTGTTTTATCTGTGGAGCTTTTCTCCCCAGCCCTCCGCTGAAAAAGGACATGTATCCAGTCGGACTATCCCGGTCAACAAATGTAAAATAAATAAATATAAATAAATAAATAATTGTTTTCTCTATATTTATAGTAGGCATCTTGGTTCCAAAATTCATGAACTAATATTGCAGTACAACTTCAGAAAGAAGGGCAGCTACACTCCTGATGTACCATCCTCCGAATAAGATGTCAAAACAATATCCTGTCCAATAGCAATTTAGATGACCATGAAAACCATTTGTTTGACAACGTAGAGCTGTATATTAAAATTTCCCCCAAACTTAAAATAGACAACTTCACACATTGTGGTAGTTTGTACAAAATGTGTAAATAAATGAGACTAAACAAGAAGTACAGATGTCTAAAGTGTCCTCCATGACAGACAATGGTTGACTTCCTTTCCATTTTCAATCTTTGCATGAGTAGTTATAAGTCTGCATGCACATGGAAACAAAGAAGACTGCACAAGAAAATATCCAGTTGCATGAACTACTTACCATACATATAAATAGATGATTTCCTATTTTTTTAATCATTAATGGTGGGTATTTTAGCTCTCTGTCACTTTATTCAACTCAGGCATAATAGAACTATGCTTTCAGACTGTATGGCCACTAAATGGAAGTATAAAAAGTATAAAGGGAGACAAAAAGAAATGGCAACAAGTCTATAAAACAAATTGAAAAGAAATGGGGAAACTGACAATAAGCCATAGCACTCAAGAGCACACAACAAACAACTCCCAGAATGACACCTATTTCAGTACTGTGACTCTGAGAAGCTTACATTAACCTATGCTATTACACTTTTGAACAGAAACACAAAAAAATTAGTCATGTACTCACCATAACATTCCATCTGTGTTGTCCATTTTCATTCTTCCACAACATACAGGTTCAGATCCAATCGATGGATCCAACTCAGACGCTGTTTTACAGCTTGTAGATATTACATCCAAGTATTCTGCATTTATCAGACATATCATTGAGTACAATGCCCCCTTTGGTATGTACCCAACAAGCCATATCCAACAACTGGAACGTCCACAGAGGTTCTTCAGTAAAAGAATACAGGGCGTAAATAATATGTCCTATGCTGACCGCCTCAAGGCCCTATCCCTGTGTTCTGTTTCCTACAGGCTTTTGAGGGGAGATCTATGCCTGGCATACAGAGCATTGTCAGAATCCACTCTGATGGACCTCCTGCATATCCACAAAACAAAGAGTACCAGAATTACCCATTCTAAAGACTTAAAGCTTGCATGTGATATAAATAGGACCTGATGGAGAGGTAGGTATGTATCCCAGAGACTACTCCATCTATGGAACAGGCTCCCCATCCATGTGAAGCAGAGTTCCTCCCTAACCCAATTTAAGTGCAACTTGGACAATTGAATGGGAAACCGAAATTCATCCCTGGTTTGGCCCCTATGTCTCTAATGCAAACAGGTAACCTGTAAATTGTTCATCTCCCAGGCCCATGCTTACACTTATCAAGGGTGTCATAACTTGTCAGATATTCGGGATGCATGGCTAGGCTTAAAAATGCCCTTGTGGTCATTAGCCTAGTAAACATCTATGAACTTATAAACAAGCTCATGAGGTCCTCCCTTACCCACAATGCAGCAGTCCCCCTCATCCCCCAGATCTTGTTTGCAGCTTCTTATTGTATGAGACAATAAATTTATAGCTCTAATATGGAAAGTCAATATCTTGAGCTCAAACAGAAGGAACTTTGGTTCCTATAATGCTCTCCCATTCTTCCAGAAGCCATCAAGAGAAAAAGATTAGAGGGCTGGAGGGAGAGGGGTTGAGGAAGAATGAAAATGAACAATATAGCTGGAATGTTATGGTGCATACTTAACTTCTTTATCTGATGTTGTCAATTTTCATTCATTCCTCAGCATATGGGACACAGTCCCCAGCTACCTGAATCCCAGGTGGACTCTAAGGAAGGATATTCCTGAGAACCACTGAGCCAAAGGCTGCTCTTACCCTAGGGACCAGATCCAACTTGTAATGAGTAATAAAAATATACGGGTTACAAGTTGCAGCCACACAAATATCATCAATGGAGGATGTGGATAAAAAAACTGATGAATTTGCCATGGACCCAGTTGAATGGCCTCTTAAATTCTTTGGCAAGGTCAGACAAGACTTATTATAAACAAAGGAAATACAGTCTGTATTTCAAACATCATCTTAGGCAGAAAGGAAGGATTGGTTCTTAAGAACACCTTATCCTTATGAAAAATTACATAAGTAGGGTTATATGATAGGGCTTGAAATTCTGAAGCTCTCCTAGCTGATGATATGGCAATTAGAAATATAGTTTTCCAAGTTAAATATTTCAGTTCACATTTTGCAACCAGTTCAAATGGTTTCTGAGTTAGGGCCTGTGACATTAAATTCAGAGCCCATGGAGGAGTAGGGTCTTTAAAGGGTGGCTTGAGTAGAAAGGTTCCTTTTAAAAATACCTTATATAAAGATGTGAAGAAGCCAGCATACAATTATCAACTCCAATATGGAAATTGGAGATTGCAGCTAAATGAATCTTAATAGTTGAGGGACTAGCCACATCATTAAAAATAGAAGCCAGAAATTTAAAAAAACTTTTGGTACTGGTGATGAAAAAGGATCAATGTCTCATTGCTATACCCAAAGGACAAATCTTTTCCATTTGCTCTTCTAAATTTTTCTAGTGGAAACTTTGTGAGATGACAAAAGAATGTGGTGCACCGGGGAAGACAGCTTGCACAGTCTGACTTCCAATGGAATCAGAGAAACCATGAGGTCAACTTTATGCCCAAGATAGCTGGGTGAGTAATGTCTGTCAGATGAGACAGGAGGTCTGAAACTGGATCCAGAATCCAAGCTGGATACACTACATAAGGCCACAGGAAGGGAAACTAAATCTGTTGAGGCCAGTAAGGGGCAATGAGGATGACTTTGTTCTTCAATCAGGATGCGTTCTGTAGGAATTTAAAGATTAAGGGAGTTGGGAGATAAAAACAGGGGAAACTTGGGGTCCAGTCATGGTGGAGACTGTCTCTCGGTAGGTCAAAGAACCTACTGCATTTGTTATTCAGGGGAGATACAAATAGGACACAGCAAGGTTAGCCCCATTGCCAGAATATCATTTCCGCCACTTTTTTGTTTAGAGGTCAGTCATCAGGTAGTAATATGGACCTGCTCAATGTGTCTGCTACCACATTGGATTTTCCTGGTATGTGCATTGCTATCAGAATTTGATTTGACAAGATCACCCACTGCCACATTCTCATAGCTTCTCAACATAAGGGGTAACATTTGCTTCCTCCTTGTTTGTTGGTGTACCATACTGTAGACATATTGTCCATTTGAATCACAATAGTTCTGTAAGGGAGAGAGTTGAATTGCAATAGTTCCAGAAGAGAGATAGTCGTGGAATGCCTGCAATGTTAGAAGTACTGCCCTCATTTCCAAGACATTGATATGCTTGTTGGCCTCTTCAGAGGACCACATGCTTTGAATAGACTTTCCCAAGAAATGCCCTCCCACCACCACCACCCAATAGGGAAAGCATCCATGGTCACTATTGCCTTGAGTTGAGGGAGGATGAATAGACAACCTTGTAAAACATGATCTGAGTGAATTCAACACCAAAGGTACTTTTTGCAGGCCTGAGTTATACTGACCTTGGTGGACATAGGCTGATGTCGAATGAACCACTAGGTTACTAATGCCCACTACAGAATCCTCATATGGTATCTGCTAGCAAAACTAGAACTATTGCTGTGGACATTTATCCCAGGAGCCGTAAGATAAGTCTGGCTGACATGAATGAGTTTTGATGTATTCTGTTGACTTGAAAATGAATAGTTTCAATCCTTGGTAAAGGGAGAGAAGCTGTCATTGATTTTGTGTTGAAGAAGGCCCCTATGAATTCTAACATCTGAGACTGTGGAAGTTGAGATTTGTTGTGGCTGATTGTGATTCCTAGACTGGAACAAATCTGGAGTGCATAGTCTCAAGCTGCTATCAGAAGATGCTTCGTTGAAGTGATTATGAACTAGTCATCTAGATACAGAAACACCCAGAATCCCTGCAACCTCAAGTGAGCTGCTACTATTGCAATGCATTTGGTGAACACCCAGGGGGCTGTGGTGAGACCAAAGGGCAGTACTCTGAACCAGCAGTGACTGGCTCCCAGCTGGAAAAACCATCTGTTCATTTTTATATGATAGTAAGCATCCTGGAGATCTATTGAGCACATCCAGTTGCCCTTGTGTAGAAAGGACAAAATGGACTGAACCATGACCATCCAGTACTTGGGATAATGAACTGCTTTGTTCAGAATGCTGAGATCCAAAATTTGTCTCCAGTCCCCCATTTTCTTTGGCACTAAAAATAATCTTGAGTATGTTGCAGATCCTTTCTGGTCTGGGAGGACCTCTTGGATGTCTCGTTTTTCTAACAGCTTTTGTATTTCCAGAGCTGCTGTTTTCCTCTGACTGGGTGAAACATTGGGAATTTTGATTACTGAGAGAGGAGGTAGGGAAAAAGAAATTATATAATCTTTGGATATAATCCTCTGGACCCAAGCATATTTTGTTATGTCCAGCCAGGCTCTCTGTTGCAGGGATAAGCGACCCCCAACTGCCTCCAGAGGTGGGAAATAAGGCCTCCTTTCAGTAGCACTGATAGTGTCTCTCAGAGAAAGAGTCTCTGGACCCCTGCTTCTGCGGGTGTCCTCTGCTGCAAGGGCAGCATCTCACATTTGTGTTTCACCCTCTGCCCCTGGGGAGCTCCATTTTCTGACCACCTCACTGATTCCTCAAAAAGAATCTTTGAGGAGTCGAAAAATGTATGCCCACTGCAGACAGGCTCTTATCATCTTACTCACACCTGCAGAGTATGTCTTTCACCTTGGGGTGAAATTCCATCAAAGGGAGCATTGACAAAGGATGACATGAAGGGCTACACAAAATCACACAGGCACATCCAGGCATGCCTCCTGATGGAAATGCCTGAACCTACCACCCTTGAGGCTCCTTCAGCTGCATGTGATATGACCCTCATGGATGAACTGGAAATAAATTGAAGGCTCGCCAACTGTGAAGCAAAAGAAGTCTCTGCCTCAGAAGTACTGGTCCCTGAGACAGAATTTGAAAGCTCTTTGATCACATCCCTCTGTAATTTGATAAAGTGTGCCAAAGTAATTCAGAGAACTGAGTGCAAAGGTCGCTGATGCATACACACACAACCCAAATCTGTCCAGCACCCTAGACTCCCTGTTAACTGGATGAACAGAAGAAATCTGTTCTACCAGTTCTTTCACTGTGGCTGCCACTGTGGCCATAGCATCCACTGGTACTCCTTTTTTCCAGAATTCCCTTCCTTTGGTGGTGCCAGGATCTTATCTGATCTCTTGGTGATCACCTCAACAGAAATAGACTCCTTTCACACCCGTTGAGAGCTCAAATCAATGAGCTCATCTACAGGAGGAGTCACCCAGGATTTAGATGGGCCAGTAACAAATGCCCCCCAGAATACCAATTCCTCTTGAGAATGGTTAACTGGTAGACCAACAACCTCTTTGTTTAAGGATCTCTAAAATGTCTCTGAATAAGACATCATCAGGTGGTGATCATGGGGACTATTCCTCTTCATTGAAGCTGAGTATCCTCTATGATTGATTCCTGAGGGGAGTCCAAGTACCTCCTCTTGCACTTCCTCTTCCTAGGGACTTCTTTAGTGGGATGTTTTGGAGAAGTACTGGAAGAAACAATTATACCCTGCTAGCTAGCCTGGAGACTTTGGGCTGGCTGTCCCTGTGGAGTAAAATGTTGACACTCATGGCACAAAGACATCTCAGAGCCAGAGGGAAGATATGAGAAGGGAGGAGCAATCTGACCTCTAGAAGACAATATTTCTCTCTCTACTACCCCATAGGCAGAATGCCCTGGGAAGAAGGAAACCATTGAACCTGAGAAGACATGCTTCTGTATCGATGGCTCTCTCTGACCCAAAGGCACACCACCTGAGGCAGAAGTCAGAACTGAACTATTGAATACCAAGGCTTTGAGGTGTAGAGATGGCTACAACAGCTTTGGAGTCAACTCTAACACCTCAGATCCAACACCAAAGCTTCAGGTCCAAGAGTCATCTGGCTCTAACACACTTGTAGCTGAAACACTGAGAAAAGATATTGGATCTGAAGACAAAACCATCATCAGATTTGAAACAGATGACATTGGGAATCTCAGATCCAAGGGCTCTGAATCCAAAGGATGGATCACAGAAGGAGCCAAAACTGGTGGGGTTGTGCTAGTGAAGGTCTATGGACCAATGGGGGTAGGATCTGAGATAACTCCCATCTGAATTTGTGTTGAGAGAAACTTCTTCAACATTCTGTCCACACCGGCTACTGTAAGACTTCTGGATGAACAAGAAGAGGTTATGAAAGGTGATCTTGGAAGATGGCATCTTTCTAAGAATGGGGATGGCAGCTGAGAGGATACAGGATCCAAGGAAGATGCATACCTAGTTCTAGGCATCTACTTTGGTTCAGGGTGAGCTGGATCTGAAGATACAGATCTGGTATCTGAAAACATCAGATCCAAAGAATTTTTCCAATTTTCTTAACTGATTCTGAAGTCAGATCTGAAGAAGATTGCGAGGAATATGACTGTTCAGAAGATCTTTTCTTGACTTCTTTCTTATCAGACCTGGAGGATTGAGCTCAAGTAAGTGATTCTCCAAAGGATAAAGGAAGAAGGCCCTTGAGAATAAGTTTATTTTTCCTGTCTATTAACAGTCTAGGGTTAAACGCCTTAAAAAATTGAACATGAAGACTGCAAATGGTCAGGACCTAAGCAGTAAACGCAGAGATCACAGGCGTCTGACACAGGAATTCTATTGTCCACATTTGCTACACATTTTAAAACCTGACAGTTTATCTGCCTTTCTACAACACTAAACATGAAGGGAATGATCTCACTTTAAGTAAAAAAAAAAAAAAATAAGGGAAGTTAAAGCAGAAAAAGAAAAAATATAAATGTGTGTGTATACATATATATACTATATATATATATTTTTTTTTTTCCACTTCAGAATCTCAAAATTCCGAAACATTGAATTCCATATGATCGAGACCATATGATCGATGTTTCGGAATATCAAAATTCTGAAACAAATCCAAAAAAAAAAAAAAAACAACTTAAATGTTTCTGCAGGGAGGCAAGACCCCTTGCACCCCCCACACCCCCACAACTTAAATATTCCAACTCTGACATCGCACTACAGTGAGGAAAAGGGAAATCTTCCATTCTGCACTGTATATAGATCTCCATTCACAATGTCGAGATTGTGAAAGTAACTTATCTTTTCAAACTAATGCCCGAGAGCTGTAGCCGTCTGTACACAATGATGCCAAACAAATCTGGGCAATGAGGGGACTGCTACATTGTGGGTAAGGGAGGAGCTTCAGAGCTTGTAGTATCCACAAGCTCTAAAACAGCAACTGATTCAGCTCTGAAGATCCGATCCAAATCCATATGTTGAGGAATGAATGAAAATTGACAATATCAGATTACATTTTTTCAGTTTTGATAGGAGGCATTTTTTTTTATAGTTTGGCAGCAATATTACTGAGGGCTTATGTAGTCGCCAAGAAAGACAACAACTGAGATGCCATTAACTTCCTCTGGATAAAAACAGTAATTACCACTTTCTGTCACCTCCCATTCAGGAGACGCCCAAAAGCTGTACATCACTTAAGCACTCACACTGCAGAAACACTCAGATTCCTTCAACAAAACAAGATAACAGAAAAAAAAGGAATTAATAAATGTTGGGGAGCTGGGAGGAAGCTACAATCAAAATGATAGAAATGAAGTCAGCCACGTACTGTTACAGTGAGCACCACAAGCAACTGTACCACAGTTTCATTCCCATCTTTTTGGCAATCATTAAAGGGAATATAATCAAAGGCTATAAACACAAAAGAGGGAAGGAAGCTCCTCCTAACATACTGTAAACCAAGACTGCATCAAATCTCCATCTAGTTTAAAAATAATATCCAGCTATAATGGCTGTCATTTAAAACTGTGAACTGAGTCATGGAAAATATCAAAATTAGAACTCCTGCTGAAGAATGCTTTGAAACTAGCAAAAGAACAGTAGAAAGAGCTTTTATTTGTCCAATAATAATTTTAAGCAAAACCATAAAAGAATACAATAGCACTTAAAAAACACACTTGGCTATGATTTATTTAGTGAGGGTAACTCAACATATTCTGAGCAAACCAATGAAAAATAAAGGTATGTACTCACCATAATGTTCCACCCATGTTGTTGATTTTCTTTTTTTCCTCAACATATGGATTTGGTTCCAACTTGGCTACTATAAAAGCATATGTCAACCAAAAAGCTCTCAAGCTCTCTACCCCACCCACAATGCATCTCTTCTAATCTAGTCAATTTGACAAATTCTTGGTTCAACTCACTCCTCTAGAATAGACAGGGGGCAGGTTGTAGAGAAAAAAATAGAACTCGATAACACAGATGGAACGTTATGGTGAGTAAATAACATTTTCATCCTCAACATATGGGACAGAGTCCCCAACTACCTTATTCCTGGTTGGCCTTATGGAAGGATATTCTTCAGAACGACTGAACCAAAGGCGGCTCTTCCTTTGCAGATCAAATCCGATTTGTAATGAGTAATAAAAGTATGGGGGGGAGGTAGCCCAGGTGTCTGTTGCACAAACATCATCCATGGATGCCCTGTATTGAAAGACTGAGGAAGTAGACATTGCTCTAGTGGAATGAGTTTGAATAGCTCTAGACAGTTCCAAAACTTGATTCTTGTAAATAAAAGATATACAATCTGTGATCCATTTAGATAAGGTGACCTTGGACGCTGGAACACTCAATTTAATCTCTGACAAGTAAATAAACAGTTGGCTTTCTTTTCTTATGTCATTAGTTCTGTATAGATAAAAATGCAATTGTATGTGAGCATCTAGCAAGTGTAATAAATATTTGCCCTTAATGGTAAAGTTTGTGAAGAAAACCAGTAAATTAATCATCTGTATGATGCTGTTCTCCGAAACTATCTTCAGCAGAAAGGACAGACTGATTTGTAAGGTAACTCTGTCTTTATGAATGGTAACTCTGTCTTTATGGTGGCTAAGATGATAAAGCCTGGATCTATGATATTCTCCTCATTGACATGATGGCCACCAAGAAAATTGTCTTCTAAGAGAGAAACTTGACCTGACAGGTAGCTGCTGGTTCAAAAGGAGCCTGTATAATTTTTCGTAAAACCAAATTTAGATATCAGGGTGGTGAGAGGTATTTATAGGGGGGGCTTCAGTAAGAGAGTTCATCTCAAGAAAGCCTTGCAGAGCTTATGTGATGCAAGTGAGGAACCATTAAACCCAATGTGGAAATTAGAGACTGCAGCTAAATGTACTTTGATTGTAGAGACAGCAGCTCCCCCACTGAACAACTGTGTCAAAAATTCCAAAACAGCATAGATAGGTGCAGAAAAAGGATCTATATTGTTTTGGTGTGCCCAATGTATAAATCTCCCCCTTTTACCATTATACAATTTTCTTGTAGATGGCTTGTTGGATGATAGTAGAATATGACACACTGGAGAAGACAGCTTAGGTTGTCTGGCTATCAACAGAACTGTAGATACAAGCTGTCAGCTTGAGAGTGTGAATGTTTGGATGAAGCATTCCTGTCAGATGGGACAGAAGGTCTGGATTTGGATGCAGAATCCATGGCTCCTTCAATAGGTGATGCTAAAGAAAGGGAAAACAGATTTGTCGAGGCTAGTATGGTGCAATGAGGATTACTTCTCTCTTCAACCTATTCACTTTCTGAAGAAATTTGGGGATCAGTGAAATTGGAGGAAGGCATATAATAGACCGGGAGGCCAATCGTGAGCGAGAGAGTCCCTTGGGACTCCACCTTTGGGGGATTAGGGCAAAGTAGCTGCTGCATTTGTTGTTCAGAGAGGATGCAAACATGTCACAGCAAGGCTGATTCCACTCGTGGAATATCGTTTCTGCTACCTACTGATTGAGGGACCACACGAGAGGCATGATAATGGATCTGTTCAACTTGTCTGCTATCACGTTCAACTTTCCTAGAATGTGCATTGCCACCAGAAAGCGTTTGGAAGATATTGCCCACTTTCACACTCTGAATGCTTTTTGATGTAAGGTGTGTATATCTGGCACCTCTTTGTTTGTTGATGTACCATACCACTGATATGTCCAATTGAATTGCAATCATTCCTAGAGGAAGAGTATTTCGAAAGGATTGCAACACTAGTAACACTGCTGTAGGACCTTTATGTGCAAGTTGGCCTATGCTGCAGACCATGTTCTTTGGACTGTTTTTCCAAGATAATGCATCCCCACCCTATCTGGGAAGCATCTATGGTCACCATGGCCTTGGGATGAGGGGGAAGAAGTGGACGACCTTGCATAAGTTGATCTGAGAGAACCCACCATGAAAGATCCTTCTTGTAAGTGTTTGTGATAGTTATCAGGACTGGCATTGCTTGGTGAAGGATTGATCACTGTACTGTGAGTAACCATTGCAAAATTCTCATATGAAATTTGGCTAAAGGAACTAATATGATCTCTGCTGCCATTGAAACTAAGGCTTCTAGTACCGTTCCAGCAGATACTCTTGAGTTATGTAGAAGTTTCTTGACCTGAACTCTTGTGGTTATCACTTTTGAGGATGGAAGACATGCTATCATTCTGACTATGTTTAAGCTCGCTCTTATAAATTTCAGTTCTTGAGAGGGCTCTAGATGTGACTTTTCATAGTTTATTGTAATCCCCAACAGGGAACACATTTGAATAACCATGCCTCTTACTTCTAAGAGTAGATGCCTGGACAGGGCGAAGGTAAGCCATTCGTCTAAGTATGGAAACACCTGGATTCCTTGCTGTCTCAAGTGAGCTGCCACTACTGCCATACATTTGGTAAACACTCTGTGGCCTGTTGCGAAGCCAAATGGCAGTACTTTGAACTGATAGTGACTGGCTCACAGCCAGAAGCATAAATGCCTTCTGGATTACTTTTCCATCTTTATGTGGTAGTATGGCATCCTGAAGGTTTATCAAGCAACTCTAGTCATCCTTTTCCAACAATGGAAGAATGGACTGAACCATGACTATCCCAAACTTGCTCCACTGAACTGATTTATTCAATTTGCTGATATCCAAAATAGGCCTCCTGTTTTTTTGTACCAAAAAAGATCCTTGACTAAGTTCTGGATCTTCTCTGCTTTGGGGAGACTTCTTGGTTGACTCCTTTTCCTAACAGCCTTTGTATTTGGATGGCTGCTTGCTCCCTCCTAGGTGGAACGTTGGGGAGTATTTTGCTTTGGGGAGGTGGGCAGGAAAAGGGTATAAAGTATCCCCTGGATATGATTCTGTGCACAAAGGTATCACTTTTTATTTTTAGCCAGACTCTCTGATGCAGAGATAGTCAACCTCCCGACTGCCTCCAGAGAAGAGCAATTGGGCCTCCTTTCAAAAGCACTGAAAGGCTTTGCCAAAGATGGTAATCTCTGGACCCTTGATGATGCTGAGCCCATCTGCTGCAAGGGCAGCATCTTCCATCACTGTTCCCCCTTGTACCTCTGGGGGAACTGTCTCCATGTGCATGAGGAAAAGGCCCTTCTGATTTTCTGAACCACATCTTTCCACTGCTACTCTGATTCTTTGAGTAAGGTCTGTGAGAAGTGGAAAAACAAATGCCCATAGAAGAAAGGGTTTTTCCATCTTTCTTGCACCTGGAAACAATTTCTTTGACTTTTGGGCCAAAAAGGGAAGTGCCATCAAATAGAGGGTTGACAAACGTAGAACTGAAAGGCTCTGCAAAATCACAGAGGCACATCCGGGTGTGTCACCTTGTAGAAATGCTGGACCCCACCACTCTACTTGTCCCTTTGGCTGCATGTGAGATCACTCTCATTGAGGAGTTTGCAATGACATGTAGGGTGGCCAGCTGAGAGGAGAATGAATCTTGTACCTCTTCAGACACAGCTCCTTGAGTAGATCCCTCTGTAATCTGGTAAAATGGGATAAATAATTCAGGGACCTCAAGGCAAAAGTTGCTGAAGAGAAGACACTCTTCCTACATCTGGGATAGTAGAACTTTCTACTGCAAGTTCTTTTTTCTTAGCTGCCACCATGAAAATGGCATCTACCGGAACACCCTTCAGCCAGAATTTTTTATCCTCTGGTGCAGAAATAATCTTATTTGGTTTCAGAGGGATTGGTTTGATGGAGTCTGCAGCCTCCTACACTTGCTAAGAAATCAATTCAATGAGTTCATCTGTGGGGAGGGACACCCAGTAGATAGATATCTGGGATCCAAATGCCTCAAAGTACACCGACTCCTCAGATGAGGGACTGCCGGACTTCCACCCACCTCTCTGCTTCAATATGTCAAGGATGTCCCAAAAAGAAATATCATCATGGGATGACCAAGAGGATCCCTCACCTTCCTCGAGGTCGGAGTCTTCAGTGATGGACTCCCTAGTGCAGTACAGGTGCTTCCTCTTGCACCTTCTCTTCTAAGGAATCTCCTCCGTTGGTTGTTTCAGGGAGGTATCAGAAGAGGAGGGGGAACCCTGGTGGGTAGCCTGGGGTTTAGGGACCGCCTGTCTCTGTGGTAGGTTGGGTTGAGACAGTTCGGGCAAGGTCTGCAAAGTAGAAGACTGGGGATCCAATGGGGCAGACTCTGTCTAAACTGCCAAAGCAGACATAGCTCTCTCCAGAGTTCTGAAAGCTGACTGTCCCCAAGAAATGATGGAACACCTACCCGAAATACAGTGTCCTCTAGTCTTGGTCCCCTCAAATTCAGGTGACAGCAGTCTGAAAGCCAAAGTTGGGGCCAGGCTGATCTGGGCTGAAACTCCAAGGCAGGGGGAGGATGGTTCCGAGAACTACACTGCCAAGCCCATCCTCTCAGATCTGACCAGGCTACCATGACCTTGACATGTCCCTGGCTTTGACTGAGTTGCGAAACTCAGAGCAGAAGTTGGAACTGAGGAAGGAAAGATCCTCAGCTCTGGAGTTAATACAATTGGGTGAACTGGATCTGATGACTCAAACTTCATTAAGTGGGGGGCTTCACCCCCCCACACCCCCCGATGTGGGGGGGGTTGCACCCACCACACACACACACCCTACTTAAATATACCAGCTCTGAGACAGCACTATAGTGCCAAAAATAGCAAAGTAATGAAGCGGCCAAGCAAATTCTTTCCAGGGAAAGAATTCGCTCAAAAGCCGCTTTGATATTTTGCAGTTTTTGGCTTTTGAGTTCGACCAAGATGCATTTGAAATAATGCATCTTCGGTCTTCTGATAGGGAACCGTTTAGTTGGACTGAAGTAAAATAAATATGTTTTTATTTGGATATCATAATTATTGACATGACCAAGCAGCAGCATTAAGGTTGAACACTACACATTACGCTTCCAGTACTGTTGTATTAATAACTCAAAAGAAGCAGTAACAGATGGTAAAGTGATACAAATTATGACAGTTGTCATCCAAGCTAAATGAAGTATTAACAGATGACAAAGTGATATGAATTATGATTGTTGTCATCCGGAACAAGTGAAAATTTATGTAGTAAGGAAAAGACCTAGCTGGCTTATTATAACCGGCAGATGTTCTGATGGCATAAAGGGATAAAGCCCTGACTATGGCCTAGATGACTTGTTTTTTTTAGCAGTACAGGTGACTGATATAGTGGCAGGGAGGGATGGGTGTGCCCATCCTGTATGTGAGGACTTTCAATGAAGTTCCTTAAGGGGAGACATTGTCCGTGGGGGGAGGGTAGCCCTTGGATGTAGTCGATGTGTGGGGAGGCTGGGAAAGGGAGTGGGTTGGGCATATAAAGGAAAAAATCCAGATGGAAGCAAATGGTTTACAGGATGCCCTTAAAATGCAAGACCAGCCCCCACCAATATTGGAGTAAGTCAAGGGGGTAGGAGACTGGTAGACCTGCACGAGACACAGATCACTGGATGGCCAGGTTGGTAAAAATGTTGTATAATGGTGGAGGGGCATAAAAAAGAGTAACTACAGATGTTAGATACATTATTTTTTAAAGAGACGTGCATTTTGAAAGATGAAATTAAATATAAATTCGAACTTTTTGGAAACAATAAGATGAGCTGCTCATAAAAGAAAATAGAATGTGTGCTTATTTTAAGTTCCATTATAAATATTGTGCAGGATTATACTGATAGAAATTTAAGTATTGAAAGTAAGTATAATATAACCATGGTGGTAGAACATAATTTAGATACTTATTTAGGTATACCTGGAACATTTTGGAAGGTCCAAAATGGTCCAAATAATGGGAAAGGAGACTTTTTTTATTTATGGTAATGGAATTAATTTTAAGAAAAATTTTTGAGACAAGGGAGTTATATGTCAAGAATGGACAATGTATCAATCTGGGAACATATAAATGTGATTCCTGTAAATTTTGTAAATATAGTAATGATGGACCTGTCTTATTTTGGACACATACAAAACAAAAAAGAGCAATGTTTTCAGATGCTGGTACTCGGATTGTCAAGGCCAGAAATGTGAAAAACAAAAGACTGAAAATCTGGACTTAGTACTAAATCTGTGATTGCTATTTCTCAGAATATTATCTTTTCACCAAGGTATGTTGATCTTGTAGTTGGTATATACACATTCTGTAGTATTGAGGCTTGCCCCTGCAAATAACAAGCTTAAAGGAGAACATCAATGTTCAGTCTTCATTCTTCTGCTTTATTCTCAGTCTTTCAGGACTTGGCACTCTGAGTCCTGACATTTCATAAGGGGACCACAAAAGTCATGGCCTTGATTTAAGAGCTATCTGTAATATAACATGTTTTGGTTCATGTTGCTACATGAATAAGTCACATCTGTATTTATGTTAAGAAATCACTAGAAGATTACAGGATGACATAAAATAGGTTCATAGGTACATAGGATGATACTAGGCTATTGGCCCAGAGGCCCTTATAAGCCTAGCCAAGAATTTTACCCATGTTCTGCACCTGTTTCCCCTGTCCAGCAGGGACACAGGTGGGATTCCAGGGATGTATTTTCCATTTCCCATCCAGTCATCCAGGTTCCTGTTAAAGAGGGCTAGAGAGGTACTCTGCTTGACATGGAGAGGAAGTTTATTCCACAGATGGGGGAGTCTTTGGGACACATAATTATCCCGCCAACAAGTTCTATTAATGTCACAGACCAGGTTGAGGCCTTGCATGTGGGTTGCATGAGTGGAGTTTGACTTACGGATATGTAGCTACTCCAACAAAGCTGGGACTGAGATGATCTTGTATGCCAGACACAAGTCACCTCTGAACAGTCCGTATGAGACTGAGTAGAAGGACAGGGCTTTTAGCTTATCTGTATAGGATAGGTGTTTGAGAACCTGGATTTTCCTGGTCATGAACGTTTGTGGTCTCTCCAGCTGCTGCATGTGCTTGGCAAGGTACATGCCAATGGGGGCATTGTACTTAATAATGGGTCTGATAAGGAAGGAGTACAGGGATGTTATGACTTTCTTGTTCCTGGATGAAATACCCTTATTTATGAGGTGGGCCATGTATAAAGCCTTCCGTACAACGGAGGCGACATGGCGGTCAAAAGTCAGGTTGCTATCAACCTGGGTGCCCAAGTCACTCATGACTGATTGGTGCTTAGTACATTGTCATTAATGTGATAATTAGTGGGGGTGCCATTTTCCCCAAAGGGGATAATGATGTATTTCTTGGCATTCAGTTTGAGGCCAAGCTCCTGGTACCAATCATTAGTTTGAGTAAGGTCCTCTTGGAGGATGTTCACATCACCAGGAGAATTTAAGACAGCACCCAGTTCACAGTCATCTGCAAACTTGGTCATCCACAGACCATTGATTTTGGCTTGCACCTCAGAAAAGTATATCCCAAACAGTAGAGGCCCCAAGACCGATCCTTGGGTTACACCGCTCATTACGAATCTAATACTAGAGGTGGCTTCCCCTATTTTGATTGAGTTGGTTCTATCAGTGAGCCAGTTAGCTACCCATCTGGTAACATATGGGTTGATGCCTAGCTGGGAGAGTTTATCTATTATATCCAAGTGAGGAATAGTGTCAATGGCTTTGGCTAGGTCAAGGTAGGCGGTATGCACCATCTTCCACTCATCCATGGTTTTGGTGACTATTTCAAAGAAGCTGACCAAGTTTAACAGGCATGATCTCCTTTTGACAAAACCAACCTGTGTAGGGTCAAGTGTTTGGAGGTTGCTGATGTCCTTGTTTATAAGGGCCATGATAACTCATTCCATGGCCTTGCAGATCAGGCTAGTTAAGCTGATTTGCCTATAACAGCCTGGATCAGTGAATGCTCCACCTTTGTGGTTGTCCTCAGGCTTTGATTAAATAGAGTGCCTAATGGAGCTGAGAGCTCATGCCTGAGTTCATGTAGGATACAGCCAGGGATGTTATTTGGTCCCATAGAAACTGTATTTTCTGCCTTTGAGAGGGCATTAAAGACTTGCTCCCTGGTGATGGGGGGGGGGGCAGGTGCTGGGTTATGTCCAGGTTTACTGATGGGGGACAGGGTGGCAAAGTTTTCACTTAACCTGTCTGCCTTCACATTGTCTATATCGAGGGCATTTGTGTATGTAGTGTTATTAACCAACAGTTCAGAGCAGATATGAGTGTTACCTTTGAGATTGCAGACATATGTGAAGAAGGCCTTGTGACTGTCCTTAGTGGATGTGGCCAATTTGGACTCAAAGTTAGCCTTAGAGGATTTCACCAGTGACCTTATTTGCTTGTTCATACAAAGGAAAGCTTGCTTCCAACTTGGCACCTGCTCCTTCTTGGTCCTGGACAGCAATTTTTTCCTATTATTACAGAGTTTATTGCTGCTGTCCACCAGACAGGTTTACTCTTCCTTAAGGAAGATGATTTGTTCCTGTCAAGTATTGTTGAGTCCATGCAGCTATGTAGGTGCTCATACAGTTTTTTGGTGTAGGCTTGACATTATTGCTAATTCCAACTGAAGGGATAGTGGCTGTGAAGCTGCTTATACCTACTCTGAGGAGAGTGTAGTCAGCTTTGGAAAAGTTTTTTTGTTTGACCCTAACAAGGGGGAGTTAGGAGAGATGGTGACTTCAAAATGTATCACTTTTTGGTCGGATGTTACCAAGGAGGATGACACTGTAGGGGTGCTACATTGGCTACTCATGCTGGTTAGGACCAGGTCCAGGATATCTTCACCTCTCATAGGGGTGTCAACCAGCTGATCCAATGTATTGGCACAGACAAAGTCGAGGAATCTCTGGGCATTCATATTTGGACTAGAACAGGTCTTCCACTCTATGATTGGGTAGTTAAAGCCACCCAGGATCAGAGTAGAGGGTTGAATCTTGATGGATTCAAGTAAGCCCAGATAGATGGATTGGTTGTCCTGAGTCATGGTTCGGGGTCTGTAGCTAGCTATGATTAGAATAGGTGTTTTGTCAATAGTTAAATGCACCTGGAGTGTCTCCTGTGCATCATACCATTTGACCAGCCTGGAGGTGTGTATGTCTGTGATAAATATTGAAACTCCAACTCCTTTGGCTTTGTAGTCCTCCATTTTGGGTCTGAAAGTATGGTAAGATGAGTAACTTGGTAAGGCTGGGGTCCTCTTCACAGCTTTGAACCAGGCTTCAGTGACTGCACAAATGTCAGTATCTACATGCAATAAAAGTAAATGAGAGAAATGCTCTGACCAAAAATGCAGGTAATTGTACAGGTCAATTAATTAAGTTTTTATTCATTGCAACTGATGTTTTACGATATGGTGGAAAGTGGAGATTATTACTGTACACTTTCAGAAAAGGAAGAGTATGAATTGTAATTGCACCTAGATGACTAGCGTTACCCTGGTCTAAATGAGCATGTAAATGTAAAATGCATTCATAGATGGAAAAGGTGCTGCAGTAGGTGATTGGTGTTTTTAATGTTATTTGACTGTATTAACAGAGATAGTTAAGGAAGATAGAAAAGATTTTTATTCTGTCTCAAAGAACATTCTAGAGGAGGAGGATAACATTGTGGATCCATATATCTATTCCATATAGATTAATAAAAATTATTGGTAAATTGGAAGGGGTAATAGTTCAGCTTTATGACATAATTGGGAACAATCCAATAAAAATATTATGCTATCATACACCTAACATGGATTTAAAAAAACACTATTCCACTGAAAAAACATTCTAGATATCAGAAATGTAATTCTCATGGATAATTTTAACTATCAGAGTACTAACCGAAAAACTATATATAGAGTAATGTTTATGCTAAGGATTTATTGATTGATTATAATACTTCACAACTAATAGCTGAAACGACTTGAAGTAATAATATATTGGACTAAATTGGAACAGACATACCCAATATAATTTCCTATATTACTGTTTCATCTCCTTTGGGGTCTTCTGGTCATTACTCTATTGCTTTGATTTAACAACATTCAGGTAGGCAGTTGTTACTACTAAACAATGAAACTACGGCTCTATTAATTATCAAGAACTTAATAGGAAGTTAAAATCAATTGACTGTTTTGTTTTTACTAAACTAGATAACGGGGGTTATAAGCATCAGGGAGTACTCTAAAGTCGTGTCCCTTAATGGTACTTCAGCTAGTATGGGTACCAGGAGAAGGGAAGAACCAATAGACAGGGAAAGGGCAGACAACTCAGGGACAAGGACAGGGACTGTGGTGTGTGTGTGTGTGTGTGTGTGTGTGTGTGTGTGTGTGTGTGTGTGTGTGTGTGTGTGTGTGTGTGTGTGTGTGCGCGCGCGCGCTAGCGCATGTGTCTGTGTTTCTGTTTCAGTGTGTACTTGTGTGTGAGATGGTAACTGAACTGAGGTGCCTATGCCTACATTTCAACAATGATCTGGACATCACAGTAGTAAATGCAATTCTCAGAGACATGCAAATTGGCTGATAATGAGGTCTTTCCTCAAGCAGGCTGAATCGCAAAATACTATTTTGTGGGAGCAGGGCCTTTTAGGATTTTAAAGAATCCCTGATCAAGTCTGATTTCCCATCTTTTTTATTAAAACTTTCATGGCTTGAGTCAGAGACTGTGAAAATGCCCAGTTAGATACATTCAATTCAATTTAAGTCAACTTTATTGTCATATTTACTAGAGATAGTGTCACAAACTACAATGAAATTCTTATTCTGTAAGTCTTCCAGCAACAGATAAGAAACAATGACAATTGACAAGACATAATCTAAGACAACAAATAGACAATAATACAAATACCAATATCAGTAAATATATATAACTTTGCAAAAGAGTGCATTGTGCAAAAATCTATTACTATAATTCAAAATCATTAATAAATAAGTAACGATTTCTTTGACAAAAGTTTCATAAAATTAAGGCCCCAGATTTTTTTATTCCATTTTAATTGAAAATAATATTTGTGGCTATCTTCTATTTGGGAAAAGAGAAGAAATTTCAAGGATGCTACTTTTATGAGTGTTTGCTCCAACCATCTATTTATTATTACAGGGTCCATTATCCAATGAAAATGTATTTGTTTCCTTCTTAGAATTTGTTTACTAGGATAGAATACTGATCCCAGCTGACCTTTATCAGACCCAACACAGGTTATAGAAAAAAAAAACAGTGAATTGTAACAGCAAAAGTTGCTGCTTAAATTCAGGCAAGCAAGTGAATTAAATACATGCACAAAACTAGTAAACTATGTAACAGTGGTGTGTTACAAAAATGTTTTAGCATTCAGCATGACCTATTTGCAATATATGAAATCATGAGGCAGGAATGTAGGAGAACAAAGTTAGGGGTAGCTAGTTGATGTGAATTAGTATAAAAACAGGTAAAGGTAGGAGGAAATTTATGGATGTAAGTTGATTGGTAAACATATCTGATCTACTTTAGAGATATGGTGTTGAGCAAGGACTGGTTACATGTTCAGAAAAAAGACACTAGTACAGGAAGATTCTGCTGGATGATACGTTAAAGCACATTAATTTAATTATTTATTTATTTACTTACTTACTTTATAAACTGGGCTAGTGATCTGCTTCACATGCTTTTCAACAACAACCTGGGCCACACAGTCAACTGCAGCATTATGAGGAGCACATAATAACACAGGAAGTATGTAAACAAGCAGAGAGTTATAGCATTACAATAAAACTCACAAAAAACAGTTACATGACAAGTAAAGAATAAATCTGCATTATAATACTATAATGGAGATGAAATTAATTGGTATAACAGAAATTATATCAGAAGAAGTGTAAGTTATAGCAAACTTAGTTACAGGTTATCATCAATGGTTTTAATAATTGTCTACTTAGTACAATGCTACAGGCATTTAGTACTAAACAGTGGTAAACAGCAAATTACATAATTTACAATGCTTCAGAGCAGTCAGTTTCAACACATCCAACAGCTGTGCCCTTGTTTAAAGTTTACCGTATTATGCGGGAGCACATGCAGATATATGCTGCTACGGGTGCACTTCACTATCTGAAAATACTGAAATCTCGAATATCAGTATCTTGAGACTAAAATATCGAAAGATCAGTTGCGCAAAAGTCCACATAACCGAATCCGGAAATGTCGAATCAGCGGTTATGGTGGTGTGCTTTGTTAATGGATAGCTGGAGATTCATGTAAGTGTTTATATTTTAAGGGTTTTGGGTAGGGAGTTTAGTGTATGTTAGTGTGTTGGGAAGTTGTAGGTGTAGGTTACAGTATGTAGGTAAGAGTGTGAGTATGTAAGTGTTGAGAATGGTGGTGTTTGTACGTATGTGATGTGTGTTTGTGCGAGGGGAACATAGAGTGTGTAGTAGTTCAGTGTCTTTCTCTTTTTAGTGCGACCTCAGAGTTAGTATATATAAATAGTGGGGGTGTGGGGGGTGCAGGGGGGGCTTGGCTCCCTGCTTATATGTAGGGTAGGTTTGCGTATTTGTGTTGTTGTGTTTTGTTTGTTTGTTGTTGTGAGGGGAGGGAGGTGTATGTGTGTATGTGTGGTGGAGGGTGTATTTAAAAGTCGCGATTTTGAATTTCATGCTTTTGGTGTTTCGGTATTTTGAATTTTCAGCTTTATAGTCTCGAGATACTGAAATTCAAGATTCAGATTCAAGATTGAGATTATAAAGTGATTCTGCTGCTACAGACTGTCTGGCTACCCACTGTCATAGTTAGAGTACTTGCATTCTTCATCCAGGTGCTGTATCCATTTAGTGTTTTAATTTAATGACATTATCAAGTTTTTGTACAACCAACAGTAATGAATTCCATGCTGCAGGTGGCAATTTAAAGAAAGACTTTTACCCTATAACCTTCCTGGTTGAGGACCTTACTAGTATAATTGCATTACATGCATTTGGGCAAAGTGGATAACAATTTTTTTATGCGTTTGTTTTGCTGCAAGGGGAAGGAAATAGAAACAATTCAGTAGATTGAATGTTATTAAATTTAGCAATAGAGTAGCAGTTCCTGTAACAGGTAAGCACCTTACCTTGTCTACAGCAGTGCAGTAGATTGTTCTCTGGGAGTGTCTAAAGAGAATTTACAGATTTTATTAGTTGTTATTACGAGAGTGTAGGTCTTTAGAACTAAGTTTAGGACAAAGAGTTATAGGCAATACTGAATTTCAGACATGACCATTTGAATAGTTGATGCCTCCCCTGCATCTTGTGGCAGTAGGTTAAACTATTTGTAGCCTGCTGTAAGCTCCATAACAGCAAGACTTGATACATGGTCGGTATTAGGGCTGAACATAAGGTGCTGATCCAGTTTAGTTCCAATATGTAGTTATTGTGCTCTCGATGGCAGTGGTGTTCCCTAAAGATGCATAACTATTATGGGTGAATTATTTTTAAGTTTTGGTGACAGCTAAATAAGATTGTTGTTGATGTTTCACAATTATTAATAACTATGTGCATCCTAGTTAACCAGTCCCAAATGCCTCTGAAGTCTGTTTACAGATTTTCTTGTAGTTCAGCTAACCTCAACTAAGAATAATAATATCTTTGTACTTAATACAGTCTAAACTAGGTATCTTGTGGTATTTTTTTTTGAAAATTGAGAATAATATATGCCCTAGGATGGATGCCTCACTGACACCTGTAGGGAAAATGCCACGTGCAATGAAATGTGATCAAGTTGCATTGCTCAGGGTCTTCTGTGAAGATAAGCTGCAAACCACGTTACAGTGCTGTGTCACTGATGCTGGCTTTGATGAAGTTTTTCTACTTCACAAATCCAAAAGGATGATTTAAATCTGTGAATAAGGCACCAGGAAGTTTATCTTTTTTCTGCAGCTTCACATTTGTAATTAGTCACTGTTTAACTGAAGGTCTGTATATGACACACACTCCTGAAGCCAAGCTGTCTGTTGGATAGAAGATCATGTTTAGACATATAGTTGATTAAATGATTGTAAAGGAATTTCTTGAAAATGTCATCAAGAGGGCAAAGTACTTACAATTAACGTAAGTCTGAAGAATCTGTGGGCTTGTTAGTTTTGGGGATTAGTATGACAGTTGCATGTATCCATCTAAGTGCAATTCTACCTGAGGTGAAGGTGAGATTACAAATAAGACTTAACAGTTTATTTATGTGTTATGAAGCCATTCATAGAAATTTGGGGTATAGCACTAAAAGTTTTACGAGTTTATTAATATCAATACATTCAAATGTCTCTTGTACCTACACTAAAGTAATATGCTTGAATTAAAAGGGGGTTATCTTACATAGGGTAAATAAGGTATTATTATTATTATTATTATTAATGTGGAGTCAGGCATGAACCAATTAATATTTTGGGTTTTGGTGGTATGAAAATAAGGGAAATTATTTAACATTTCTCTACGTAGCTTATTGCCAGTATGTCTGTGGTTATCAATGAAGGTTTTAAGGATATTCTCATATTTTTTAGAGGCACTAAGTGCAGTTGTTTGATATTATCAGTGGATACTTCATTCCAGTTGATTGTGCAAAGTTCTGTAACTAGGATGCTTTGGGATGATTCTGGGGTGGACATAGTGTAAGTGATGATTGGTTTTGTTTGTTTGTTTTTGTGTAAACGTGTTTTGAAGGAATAATTTATTATGAATGGATTATGATCTCTAATATCACTGGGTTATATGAACAAATGTATGCCTTTCACTGGGAAGTTAGTTATCACTAGGTCAATTAAGTAAAAGGCAAGAGAGTATATTATGAGTTTATGTAGGGTCATGTACTAGCTGTGTTAAATAAGACTTGGTCAGAATGCTTTTTAAATGTTTCATGTGAGGACCTAGCCATTTCTAATTTATGTCAAGTTTGAGGAGTTTAAAGCTGTCTGATTTTTAATGGAGATCAGTAAATTGGTTATATACAGTTAAGGTGGAAGGGAAAGAGTGTAAAGCATGGACTATTATATAATTTGGATGCATGCCTGTATTTGTTGTGCTATATCTATTAGTGAGGCTTTGACAATCAAAATAAAAAACTTCACCACCTACCCTTGGTCTTGGCTTGCTATTAAGGAATTAATTCTGGTTTTGTTACAGGACATTAGAAGTGCAATGATGGTCCTTAGGCCATGATACAGTAATAGCAAGAATTTCTCAATCATGCTGCATAATCCAAAATTCCAGCGATACCCACTTATTATTTAAGTTATTTTTATTTATTAGTAGTGTTATACAGCACTGAGTTTGGTATGGGTAGGTAAGTATTTTTCTGGGCCTGGGTTATGTTCTATGGCACCTACTTAGAAAATTGTAAATCCTGTGAAGAATAATACACATAGAATATTAATGGAAATTAGTTTATTATTCATTAGAAATTATTTTAATTAACATTTTGTAGGAGGTAGCTACAGCACGTTTTTATGCTCATGCCACCACTGTGGTATTGTTGTAGTGTAATACAATAGTAACTAGGGTTTATTTGCTAGGGTTGCTTGGAGGTTAACAAAATCTCTGAAAGTAAGTCTGCTGTTAGCAAAATAAATAACAAAAATGATAACAACAGTAACTTATATTTCATAGTTTGCAGTTAGAAAGTTTGCTGGAGCTGGTGTATGACAAATAAGATTTGGTACACTTTAAAAGATGGAATAGAAATGTTTAGCATTTGGTACTTTATAGAAAGTATGGGTTCCCTATAGAAAAATACAAAGGAGTAATCTCTGGCGTTTCAATATTAGATGATAAAATGTATTTGCATGCAGATTAATAATAAGCTGAGCTGTTACTACCAAATTGAAATATATGTACATTTTCAAGCTATGCTGTGAAAAACTGGATTTATTTGTACAGTTCATATGTGTTATAGGTATCTGATTGTTTGGCTTATTAACAAGAGTGTCTGATATGGTGGCAGTTTACTAACTTGGACTAGGAAAGAAGGCTGTAATGCTTGACAATATTGCCGTCCTTTTTCCAGAAATTTAATGTGTGTATGTGTGAATGTAAGACTGGGTAAGTAAGCATTTAAAGGCACCGAAACTCAATTAGAGTGGTGAAAAAGGTTTCTGGGAAGCTAGGCCAAATACACTGCTCGCTGGGGTGTTCACTGTGAAGCTTGTTCTTGAATACAGATGATGCAGGTTCATACCCACAGCAAAATCTGCTCTTATACTTTAATCTGTTTAATACCAGTGGTATGGCTGGAGAGACCATACACCTGGTACCCATCAAGTTTAACATTTTTTGATTGAAGATAAATGTATTGGTGGGCAGTGGAAAGGATCCAAGCACCACTGTTCCTGTCAACTATCTCCTTTTTTAACAATGTGCCCCATATAGTTTATGCTGACAGTTTGTTACTAATGTGTCTCTTGTGCAAACAGTGATGACTTTCGCCCACAATGCCCTCCATCCTGTGCTGTACTAAGGTGAGGTCTGGCACACACCGTAGCTAGACCATGCAGAGACTAGTATAGCCCAATAGTAAAACTTCACACATTGTCATTAATCTGTGCAGTATGGTCACTTTAAAATGTCTTATGGTCCACAGTTATTGAGCAGATAATGTTGCTTAGCCAGTGCTACCACACATTGCACCTGTTGCTATCTAAGGGGACTCTTCCTGCATGTGTGCCATCCTGTTTTGCTTCACTCTCTTCAACTGCTGCTGTTGAGTGGAGGACATTCCTGAGAGAGCTATGTCAGGGGATGACCAGGTTGTTTCTGAATGGTTATGTTGTACAGCTTTGTACATACAACAGCCTGCTTTCTGTCTACGTCACAGGAGAACTGTAGTTCCCCACCAGCTGTATCATGGTAGTCAAAGAGTATATTCAGCACACCAAAGACACATCTGATGGCATTCTGGTACTCTGTGTGAATGGCCTCAGTTTTCAGACTGCAGAGACAATTCATGAGCTAGGACTCCAGCGAGTATCCAGCATCACCTGCAATAAATTGTTTTTCATGGGAAAGGTTTATTGTCTACATGCACAGTTTCTATACATGTCAGCATTTATTTGACATAATGAACCTGCACTTACCAATCAGACAGCCTTGGAGGAAGTAGTGTCACTGAAAGTGCAGATATAGTTGATGTGTGTCAAATATGGGAATGAGTAGACATGAGTGAGGGTATCAGTTTTTAAGTTGGCCTAGGACTTAATTTGTTCAACATGCCTTGTAAAAGTAAGAAGGGTATCTAAAATATGCTTACTTATTTCTAAATTTGGGAGAAAAATAATTTGTTCACAGTAGGGTAATTCAAAAGGAGGCCTGCAGCTGACATGAGTTTTTGTGACGTTCCAAATACTAGTACTGCAGTTTTAGTAGCATTTTTTAATTTATTGTTGCTTATCCGGTTCCAGAGCAGGTCAGTATCCTCTTGTTATTATTTTCATCTACCTTGACAGTGAACTGTTTATATTAAATAACACAATATCATCTACATACAGTAAACAACTAATGCTGTGTATATCCAAGGGAAGATCACAAAAGTATAGTGAGAAAAAAGTAGACTATGTTAGTATAATCAATGTGGTAATGGAATACTTACCCTGAACTAATTAAGAAATAACCGTACTATGAATGTATAAATGGGGTCGGCATGCTACTTATCACCATACTGTCTCCATTCTTAGTCTTCTGGAGAATAAACTGGCAGATCTTTTAAAGCTATATCATATTATGAGGTAACATAAGCATTAATAGCAACAATTAGCAAACAAATAATGTTAGCATTTTCTGAATTTCCCTTACTTTTGACTTCAAATTTAACTGTCATCTGCTCTGCAAATGATTTTCCCTATTCAGCAGGAGTCTTTATTTCAAAGAAGCTTCTAGAAAATTATATGCGAATAAAGCATGTAAGATACATTGCTTAAAACACCAAATTTACCTTTACATCTGAATATATCTAAATCTAAGCAAACACATGAGACATATAGCCTTATAATATATCTAAATCTGGTGTGTGGTATTATACTTGAAGTATATGGTATTGTCCATTTGGGAAAGTATCAATATGAATGCCAAACCAGGCAAGAATCATGTTACCATATCATACAAGACATGTTGTGGATCACACAAACTAACCCTCCCCCCATACACACACACCCACACACACACACACACACACACACACACACACACACACTCACACATGTCTATCCATTTTTTCTGCATCTTTTAGGTTAGAATAGTATTTTCCATAGACCTCAGAGATTAGTATTAACTTCCTACATTTCTAATGACTAGGTCTTTCAGTAGTTTGCGTAGCTTTTATGAATGTAGCATCTCTTACGTGGTTTCTGCTGTTGTTCTAAGGTACAATTTATTTTTATAGTGCTACATTTAATGTAGAGATGCATTAGGATTTCTTAGTTTTAAAGTTTATTTGTTTATTTATTTATTTATTTAGTTATTTTAATTTTAGTTTAGATGAGAATAAGTTCTGTTCTGCCAGTAATGGCATTTTCTGATTAACTAGTTATGATCAAGGTTTTATTATACATTTTAATATTTTAGTTTTTTCTTATCAATATAGAAATAATGAACCACAAAATAGGGAAGCGGTGCAAATGAAACTGGTAAACGAAAAACACCACACGCCTGCGAGGATAGCCCCAATAAGATCCAACACTCTTTATTCATTCCAAGTAGCACAATCACATTGCATGCGTGATGTGATTGTGCTACTTGGAACGAATAAAGAGTGTTGGATCTTATTGGGGCTATCCTCGCAGGCGTGTGGTGTTTTTCGTTTACCAATATAGAAATAATGAATTTCATTTCTATGGCTGCCTTTTGGTGGATAGTGTCATTTTTGGGATGTTATGTATACATCTATATTGCATGAAACTGCTTTTTTTTTCCAAAGTGAAAAGCACATCATCCATGTACTGTATTACTTTATTTTTTATTTAACTTTATTCAGTTTTTCTTTTAAACTAAATATAGATTTGGGTTAGCGAGTAGTACAAATATGGTGAGCTTAGGAGAATTTTAGTAGGTCTGATGATATGCCAGAGATAAAGAGAAATTTACAATGCCACATCAATGATGCTGACAGTTTTCTGAAATACCTTGTCTTCTGCACAACCCTGGTAATCAAATATAAATAAATAAACAAATAAAATAAAATACCCCTATGTGTACAGCTGCCTTGGTTACCAAATCACATGCCTCCTAAAGGTAAATGTCAGTTCTTTACCTCGTATTTTCCCAAGTAATATCCAACCTTCAGATATCTCCACCATGATAACAGGAAAAGAAGTTTTAAATGTAGCTGGAGAAACATAGGTGACCACTGGAACTAGAAACACAGGAATGTTAACATGTCACAAAGAAGCCTAGGACCAACATTTAGGGATCAACAGCTACCTCATTTGTGAGATGCATGCTTAACTCAGCAAATACAGGTAATGTATTATTATATTTCACAATGGCACTGTTAGATGTGAAAAATGGCAGTCCTCAATACCTGTGTATGTTGTTAAGAAATAAGGCACCGAGCAACTCCATGTATAGACACTTAAATGTGAAATTACAGTTCACCCCCTGCAGGGACCAAGGCATGTGCACTCTATTGACAAGACTTGAGTAAGGTGGTTAGCAGATGTGCTTATTGCACAAACTGAGCAATTCAGAAATAACAATGAGTTGAGTTCTAATCAACATAATTATTGTGCCCTGTCAGGAGAATAGTACAGTTGTGTACACTTACCATAAATGTAGATGTTCGAGTGTATTCACTGTTGCAGTCATTACATTTGGGTAATCTGCTGGCAGGTTGCCCTCAGTTGGCCTGAATTCCAAAGTCTTGGGTCCTGCGTCGGTTGATGTCTCCTCTTCCATGACGTCAGGTCATCAGGGGTATAAAACAAGCAGCCAACACCATTTTCTTTAGTTTTTCTTGCCCCCGATGTCAGGTGCCCCTAACAACGTAACAAAAAAATATATATATAAAAACTATATATACATGCATCAATACAAACTTTACCTTCATCTACAAGCAAATACACCACATAGGTTGTAGAAGATAGAGAAGGAAAGATAAACTCCAGAATGAAAGGGGATGGCGGGCGGGTAACCTGGACTGCAACAGTGAATACACTCGAACATCTACATTTATGGTAAGTGTACACAACTGTACTATGTTCTTCGTGTTTCACTGTTGCAGTCATTACATTTGGGTAGAATCCCAAAGCTATGGATGGGAGGCTGATGCTAAACAGCATTAGGTGCAGCTATAAGGCCCTGCAGAACTGCAGTGGCAAAGCCTGCCCTGGACTTAGAGTAGAGAGGCAAATGATAATGCTTTGTAAAGGTGTGAACAGAACTCCAAGTAGCAGCCTCTAGAATGTCTTTGGTTGGTACTCCTCTGAGAAAGGCTGCTGAAGTAGCTGCAGCTCTGGTGGAATGAGACCTAATGCCCTTCGGCACAGGTTTGCCATGGCGTAAGTAGCAGAAACGAATGCAGTGGCTTATCCACTTTGAAATAGTCTGCTTTGAAATAGCCTTTCCTTCTGATCATGCAGCATATGCCACTAGTAATTGCTCAGTTTTTCTTAGAGATTTAGTCCTGCTCAAGTAGAATCTTAGCTGTCTGTGTACATCCAAGGAATGCAGAATTCTCTCCCCCTTGTTCTGCGGATTTAGATAAAAGGTTGGCAGATGAATAGTTTGGTTAAGGGCCACACTGGAAACCACCTTAGGCATAAATGAAGGATTTGTCCTCAGAGACACCCTGTCTGGGTAAAATATGATAAAAGGCTCCACGGCCATGAGGACCTGTAGCTCTGAGACTCTTCTTGCTGAAGTAATTGCTAGTAGCAGAGCTGTTTTACATGACAAGAACTTTATATCAGCAGTAGCAGCTGGTTCAAATGGAGGCAGGGTGAGCTTTTCCAACAAATAATTGAGGTCCCATGCAGGTATTGGTGATCTTCTAGGAGGCCTTAAATGTTTGGCTCCTCTAAGATACTGCTTTAGTAAAGGATGAGAAAAGATTGGTGGCTCTATATTGTAATGAGCCAAAATGGCAGAGGCATGGATTTTAATTGATGAGAAAGATAGGCCTTTGTCAAGCATCTCAGTCAATTATTGTAATATCTGAGGAATATTTGGTTCTGCTGTATTAGTTCCTTCTGCTTGATTCCAAGCACAGAATCTCTTCCATTTATCAGCATAAGATTATCTAGTACTAGGCCTTCTGGCTTCCAAAATGACATCCATCACAGCTTTACTGAGAGGTGTTGTTTGTATAACTACATGATCAGCCATGCTGCCAGGTTCAGTGTCTGGAGTTGATTGTGCAAGATCTGATTGTTTTGTTGGGACAGTAGTTGAGGTGTTTGAGGTAAGGTCCAAGCTGGGTATTGAGACAAGTTCCTTAGGATTGGGTACCAGTATTGGCGGGGCCAGTCCGAGGAAATTAGTATCATCTTTGGTTTCTCTTGTCTGACTTTTAGTAGGCCCTGGAAAGAAGAGGCAGAGGAGGAAAGGCGTAAACTGATAGGTTTTTCCAACTGAAGGATAGGGTGTCCACTTTCCATGCTTGTCTGTGATAAGTCCTTGTGCAGAATCTTTTCAATTGATCATTTTGAGGAGTGGCAAATAAATCTATGTCCGGGCTTCCCCATTTCTTTGTTATCATGCCGAAGACTTGTGGATCTAGTTTCCAGTCCTGAGGGTCCATAAAGTTTCTGCTTAAATTGTCTGCCAGAGTATTTTGTTTTCCTGGCAGGAATTGAGCTTGAAGATGTATTTGGTAAGTCAAAGCTGTGTCCCACAGTGCCATGGCTAATCTGCAAAGGGGGTATGAGTGCGTGCCCCCCTGCTTGTTTATATACCACATAACTATGGTATTGTCTGTCTTTATCAGTATTTGTCCTGGCTGAAGTAAGTCCTTGAAGGCTGACAGGGCATTTTGAAAAGCTAGCATTTCTTTTTGGTTGATATGTAGATACATTTGTTTTGGGGTCCATATGCCCTGAATGCATCTTCCCACCATGTGGGCCCCCCAGACATAATCTGATGTGTCTGTTGTTAAGGTTTGGCTGGCAGGGGGTAGAGTGAAGGCCCGTCCCATGTTTTGGTGACATGCCTTTGCCCACCATAGAAACTCCTGTTGTAGGTAGGAAATGAGAGGAATCATTGTTTCCAGACTGTGAGAATGTTGACTCCATAAACTTTTTAGGTACCAGTGAAGTTTCCTCATATGCAGTCTTCCATATGGAATCAGTAGGATGCAGGATGCCATGAAGCCCAAAGCTTGCAGAGTTTGTCTTGCAGATAACTAGGTTTTTGTTGCCATCAGTTTGAAGTAAGTAGTCAGTTGCCTTTGTTTGTCTGATGTGAGGTAAGCCATCTGGGCAGTTGTATTCAAGCTTGCACCCAGGAATGTTAACTTTTGAGAGGGTACCAGTTGTGATTTCTTTTTGTTTATTGTGTACCCTAGGCATGTTAGAAGCCTTTTCACAAATGCCAGGTGTTGAAGAAGAATGTCCTTGTTCTCTGCTTGAATGAGACAGTAGTCCAAGTAAGGATATATTTGTAAACTTATTTGTCTGCAAAAAGCAATTACTGGTGACAGGCAATTTGTAAAGATCCTGGGCGCAGTAGATAAGCCAAAGGGCAGTGCAGAGAATTGGTAATGCGTTAAGCCAGCCTTGAATCTGAGGTATCTTCTGCACAATTGTCTTATTGGGACATGCAGGTATGCCTCTTTTAGGTCTAATGTCACCAGCCAAGCATTCTTGCCCAGCATGGGCAGAAGCTGCTGCAAAGTCAGCATTTTGAATTTTGGAATGTCCAGGTATGTGTTCAGAATCGATACATCCAGTATTGGCCGCCAGGCCTTGTCCTTTCTGGGTACCAAGAACAGTCTTGAGTAAAAACCTTGTCCTTTTTCCTGTTCTGGTACTGGCTGAATGGCCCCCATATCCATGAGGGACGTAACCTGTTTCTGTGCCTCTGCCCATTGATTTTTGGCAGATCCGGCCAACCATTTGCCATTGGCAGAGTATGGAAATGGAATCTGTATCCCTATGATACTATGTTTAGCACCCACTTGTCCTAGGTTATTAAACATCAATTTCGAGCAAAAAGTGCTAATTTTCCCCCTAAGGGTGCTGCCAAAAGGTTAGTGCTTTTTGAAGGCAGAGGGAAGTCATTGGGACTGTTTTCTATAGGTTTGCGCTTTATCTCCACCAGATTTGGAGGAAGAAGCACCCCATTGCTTTGACCTGTAAGAATCTTGTGCCTGGTATCTGGAACCCTTAGGGCATCTGGATTTGCCCCTTTGAGCTCTGTCTAACACAGGAAAGGACCAATTTTTTGTAGGCCGGTGTCTGCTGAATCTTGGTGGCTGCACTTGCAAGAAGTCTTTTACAGTTTGCATAGACTTAGCTTTGTCTTCCATTTTCTTTAAACCCTCTTCTGCCTTAATACCAAACAGAGTATCATGCTGTAAAGGTGCATCCAGTAATTTAGCTTTAACATGATCAGGCAAATTTTGTTCTTTTAGCCAGGTATGCCTCCTAATCACAGATCCAGTAACTGCGGCCCTGCAGGAGGCCTCTAAGGAATCAAAACCAAATTGCAAAGTATGCTTTCCAACCTGTTCAGCTGCATGCAAAAATTCCTGCAATTCTTTATTTTCTGCACATTCAGAAATCAACATAATTTTCTGTTTCAGCAATCCCATAACATGTTGTTAATACTTGAGCATATGGAAATGGCAGTTTAAGGCCCTAATTGCCAAGGTTGCAGATGTATAAACCTTTTTTCCCCATCTATCCAGTGCCCTTGAATCTCTGTCAGAGGGGGTAGGATTTTTTGCTGTTGAGGCCTTAACTCCCTTTGTACCCTGTGAAATAGTTTCAGGATCAGCAGCAGGGTTTCTAAATAAAAATTTGTGTGAGTCAGGGACCCTGTAATATCTGTCAGGCTTGCTGGGAGCCAGAGGTAAGGAGTAAGGGTCAAGCCTGACTCCGAAAACACATCATCCACAATGTCTAAAACAGGGGGTATGGCTAAAGGCCTGTGTTGAGGGAGAAGAAGGAAATCCCTGAGTCTCTTTTTTGATTCTGAGAAATCGTGACTCTCCCAGTGAAAATGCTCCCTCAAAGTATGTAAAGTTTCTTCAAATGAATAATCCTCAGGAGGTGATGCAGATGGTATAGACTCCTCTGCATCAGAATCCTCATAGGGAGGTATAGATAATTCCTGATCAGAAGAGGAATCAGAAGAAATAGAAACCTGATCTGAAGATTCATAATCAGTGTCTTGCCTAAGCCTCTTATCACGAGGGGGATGGGAACCCCTGATCAAGATAATAAGGTCTTCAGCCATTTTGATCATCTGTTTTTTAGGCATAGTGGCCTGTGCAGGTGGCTCATGCATCGTTTTTTAGCTTTAGAAGTTGCTTTTGTTTTTTGGTTTTGCAGCTGTCGTTGGTTTGATATAAAAATGTTGAGGCCTGAATACACCCTCAGAAGCTGGTGCCTGCTCAGCGGCTCCAGACCCATCCGAGGAAGATACATCCGTGGGTCCAATACTTTGAGTATCTTGCTGTGTGCCGGACTCCACATGGTCTTGGTAGGGGCCTGCGACTCAAAAGTAGCGGGTATCAGGGGCTGCGAAAGCGCTTCACTGAGTACCGGAGAACCGGCGACTGGCTTAGGAGAAGCTTTGTTGTCGGTTTTAGACCTCGACTGTCTGTCTCTGTCCTTTTCTTTGCATTTTTTATGTACTCCGGTAGTCAGATTGCTATCCAATGACATTTCTGGGTAGTTAAATCTGTTACCAAAATACTTTGAGGCAAAAATATACCGACGCTTAATAGTGCGTTGGTTAAATCTAGCACAAAACCGACAGCCAGGCATGTTGTGATCAGGGCCTAGGCAAGGAATACAGTATAAATGGAAATCCTTATGAGGTATTTACTTCCCACAAATAATACAATTATTAACTTTTTCTGACATCGGTATGGAGCAAGAAAAAAATTTCCCCAACGGGGTACTTAGCTTTAGTGAAGACTTCGGTTCTGAAACTCAAACTCGAATATTTCAGGAGTCGGCCGACTGGCACTTGCGAAATGCTTCTGCTTCAGGCACCGCGCAGCAAGAAAGACTAAAGAAAATGGCGTCAGCTGCTTGCTTTATACCCCTGATGACCTGACGTCATGGAAGAGGAGACAGCAACCGACGCAGGACCCAAGACTTTGGAATTCAGGCCGACTGAGGGCAACCTGCCAGCAGATTACCCAAATGTGATGACTGCAACAGTGAAACACAAGGAACATCTTCATAAGACAAGTGAGATGGCAAGCAGATAACCCCCCCCCCCCAGAGTCATGACCATTGTCACACTGGGACATCTCTTAGCAGACCCTGCTGAGGGTCATGCCACACACCAGCATTCAAACAGGGTTGTGTAGATCCAGCCCTCATGGGTGGGGCATGATCAGATGCTGAAGTCTATGTTACGTATACTCTGGACCTGTCAAGTAGAGCAAGCCACAATCCTTCAACTACTGCTGGTTGTGTCCCTGCAGACCCACACTTACACCACCACAGCCCTAGTACATCACACACATTTAATGTCACTGTCTTCCTAAAAAACCTTCCTCCCTAGTACTGGCATTTCACAGAAAAGTACATTTTACTTTCATATTCTTCAGCACATAGACACACACTTCCCTGTGAAAGACAAGCATTTCACCCTTCCTCACCTGTGCAAATGATAACTGTGATCTGCCCATTGTACATTGTTACTTGGGTTGCCTATGTTTATTGCACAAAGTGGCCAGTGCTTGGGTAAGCACAGCCTGGTGTTGGTTTTACATGCTTCATTTTTATTGTGGTACATCTGCTTTACTCATATATCCTATCTTCTCATGCTATCAAGTCACTGTCTCTTTGCTAGTGCCATGGCATACTGTGCCCTCCTCCACATGGCACGATCATCCCCTGCTGCATGCTCCTCCTCTGACTCCTCATATGACTCAATCTCCACTGCCAATTATGCTGGGAACTGCTGCCCCTGCCAGTTCTCCTCTTTTGACTCTTTATATAACTCAATCTCCACTGCCAATTATGCTGGGAACTGCTGCCCCTGCCAGTTCTCCTCTTTTGACTCATTATATAACTCAGTCTCCACTGCCAATTATGCTGGGAACTGCTGCCCCTGCAAGTTCTCCTCCTTTGACTCCTTATAAAACTCAATCTCCACTGTCTGTTATGCTGGAAACTGATGTGCTTGAAAGTTTCCATCTAGCTGTAACTGCTTCCTAAGTATAATATGGTCTAACATTACACAGCTGAACACTTTTTTTTTTGCACATGAGCCAGGGTCAAACTGCAGGGCACCACTGGATGAATTTAGACAGCAAAAATGTACCTTCAGCAGCCTAAAATCATGCTCAGTGATGTCTCCTGTCTCTGGTTGAGCATGGTTGCACCCATGGTCCTTTTGAGTTTGTGGATTTCTTATGGATGTCATGAAACAGAGTTTCAGGTTATATCTGGAATAATCAACAAGATGCCCTTGAGGGAAGTCATCCCTTGCAAACCACTGTGCATTATACACCACCTGGTGGTTGACAATCTGATTAGTCACCAAGTGGAGTTTTATTTCAATCTGGATACAATTTACAGCCCTCAGAACCTCAAAGAAATGGGCAATATCACAGAAATTATGCATGGTGTTGGCTTTCTCCTCTGGGGTACGTGGTAAACATATATGCTCCACCACGCGCAAAACATGGTATAGAGAAACTGATGGAGTACTTTCAAGGCAGATGTCCCCACTGTGTCTCCAGCAAGTTGTTAAAAGGTCCCTGTAGCTAATACATATACATATATATATATATATATATATATATATATATATATATATATACATACACATACACACACACACACACACACACACACACACACACACACACACACACACACACACACATATATAGTTATATATAAGTGCATATATATATCTATAAAGCCACACATACCTTAGCATTCACTGGGATAGGTACTCCATGACTCCCATAGGGCTACAGATTAGACTGACATGTCTCCAATTTCTTAAATGGCATCCCTATCCACACAGTACCAGTCCACAATGTCAGTGATGGAGCCATGAAATGTTAAGCACAATTAAATGACACTGTGCCTCCAGGGCCAATGCCGTACACCACTGGGTACAGCAGCATTAATAACAGCCTCTTGTAGATACACATTTATTAACCTGCATTAAACCCTAACATAGTTTAAATATTCAGTCAATCAGAACATGAGCATTTGACTGAATTCAAATATACAAGGGTGCAGCACTGTTATGTGACATTTAAACTTTTCTGAATCACTTTGTCATCTTGTTTTGCCTTATTAGCACACACAGAGATGATTATGCTCATTATCATGTCATTATTCTGCCATTAGCCTACACTGTGCCCAACCATGCTGCTTGGCCTGACCACATTGTGCATTTTGTTTTTCTGTATCAGACACACCCTGCACATAGCTGATTGCCATGCAAATTTGCTTACCATGATATGTCTTCTAAATCCAGCCCTTAGTATATCTAAGTCCCAGCCGTTGGTCATTCTTGCTATTCTGGGACCCACTAATGAGACTCAGATAATCAAATGGTAACTTTCTGAAATGTGTGCATTTATCATCACTCTTTCTTTCCAGAAATGGGTATGTGATACTTACAGAATGTTTATATTCCACGCTAAAACCTATCTAACACCTCCAAGAATTAAGGACAACATTCTCCAGAAATGTAAAACTGTCAGACAGAGGACTGGCACTATAGCTAAGTCGAAACTTCAGCTGCTAGAAATGGGATCTTACTTGCTGCTAAGGATAACCAAAACTGCAATTTATAATCTGGTGTGTTTAGCCCAAATGAAAAATGATGGTGACTATATTAATATTACTATGTGGTAATCCAAAGTACAGAACAGAAACCAACATCCAAACTATTCACAATATAAATGAATGAAGAAAATGTGATTGTAAGAGGTTGAGAAATTATGTGTATGTAAAAGATAAAGAAGCGGTATAAAATCTTATTTCATCTGATGGGTAACTCTTTGTCCAAAACAAAAGCATAAAATTGACAGGAACACCACAGGTTCACACAGTAAAAGTATTTATTTGTAAAAATGGACCAGATATGCGCTTTCACATTGTAAAACCAATGCTTCTTCAGATCATGTCCAAAATAACAAATTACTTAAAAAACAGTGAAGTCAATGTAATGTTTTATTTCAAATAACCTGGATCTTCCACCTCAGCTTTCACCTATTCAAGGAAGCATAAAGACTAACCTTGGGATTCATTAACACCTACACTAAGATTATACTACGTGTATACCACTCTGAGTGAACAGACAACACAAGAATAACTCACACTTTCTTCTTCCTAATTTTAGTTTTCATACAAATTTTCTTGCTGCCTTAAATATCAAGGAGGTTTCATTAAGGTTACCACAAAGTGTAGACTACATGTACACTTAGTGTCAACTTTCTGAGTGACTAGAAAGCTCAAAACTTATTGTAGGGATGTTCTTGAATACAAAGATTACTGTCACTGAAAAAAATATATATATATATATATATATATATATATATATATATATATATTTTTTTTTTATTTTTTATTATTATTAACTTTTGTATTAATATTTGTTTTTTAATGTCTGTAATAACTTCTGTTTGTTTTATGTATGATTTCTTGGAGCTTTTCTCCCCGGGCCTGTACTGAAAATGGACATGTATCCAGCTAGATAAATAAAATAAATAAATAATAAATAAATAAATAAAATTATGTACACTAACTGAATCTAAATGCAAATGTTAATGAACCAATGAAAATTACTTGACAATATTGTCTTTGTGCATTTCTGCCTTGAATACAAATGTTTTTTTTTTTTTTTATTAGAAAATTTCAGACAGAAAACTTGTCAAAGCCATGGAGTAAAATTAGTCTTCAGATATACTATTGTCTTTATGAATAATGTAGAAAAGGAGGTTATTTCTCCTAAAGAATATTTTCAGAATAATGTTGTCTTCTATCCGTGCTACACAGACAACTTTAGTTTTATATCCAAAGGTTTGAGAACAGATTTTGATAAGTTTCTTAGTATTATCATCACTGAGTTTGGCATTTCTTTTTGGGACTAAGCAAAAAGTGACACTGAAAACTTTTTGGATGTCTCTTTTAAAGGGGTAATGGTGCAAATCCTGATCAGCAAACTGTACAGGAAAGCATCTTTTAAAACCGTTATGTCATATGCAGTAGTTCATCACCCTTCACATTTAATAGACTCACATCCTTTTTTGCAAACGTGTCAGAACTAACATGTCATTAAATCAGGATTTTGCAAAAGTCAAAATGGACCCATGATAAGGGTTTTTAGATAGGCCATATTCCCTAACACAATTTGAGAACTGTGTCCAGAAGAAGTTAGAACAGGGATAAAACTGTAAAATGTGAAGCCAAAAGAATAATATCAAAGATGCTGTGGTAGAGCAGAAAGCTACAAGAATTTATTTTGTGACCATATTCACTGATTTTGTTCCTCAGTTGAGAAAACTAGTGTTGTATCACTGATCTGTGATCACAGAACTCTAGCCTTACATCCATTATTTCAAATTATGTGTTTACTATCAAAATTGTGATCGGCACTTACGCAAACCTTGGGTAATCAAATGCTTGTTCCAAATGTCTCGTAATGCCAATCTGCACATTTCTGAATACAAGTATGCAAATGTTACTGCTCATTTGCTCTTATGAGGTCGATGTTCTTATTGGAGAGCAAGTAGTGTGGGGATCGGAAAATTTACCCTTTTCCTTACTGTAGCATGCTTTCAGAGTTGGCATATATAATATGCAGGGGTATGGGGGGTGCAGAGTGGCTTGTCCCCCTGCAAAAACAGTAAAAACTTGTACTGTAGAAGTAAAAGTCTTACAGCACATTAAACAGAATAGCCTAGGTGCTTGACGTCACCTCCTGCTATTTAGAATAACGTTGAATGTGGATGTTGGAGCAAAGGAAGTTCAAAATTTAGATGAAAAAAAATTTCATTTTAGACTTTTTTCATTGTAATAAATAAATGATGAAGTGTTATTTTTGCTTTTGATAGTCACTTTGGATTTTAGAGATTTTCATGTCTATAATAACAAAGGTTTAATTATTATTGCGTTAGACAAGCCTTTATTAAACTGGGGAGGCAATGCATAGGAGTTATACTGACAACTGATGTTCAACTTATTTTCATATTTGGAACTTCAGGTTCGAATAAATTGTTTGATTATATTGTATGAATTTGTTATAAATGTTATGTGAATACTGAAATTTTTGAAAGCTGTTTTAACATCCTGTTGTTCTAAACTGATTTAATTGTTAGATGATTTTTACAGGTTTTTTAGAATTTAAATATTTAGTAATCAAACATTAATTATTCTCCATGAGAAGGCCAAAGCTGAGGCATCAGAACCAGGTTATTTGAAATAAAAGTATGCACTGTTTTTCTAGTTTGTTTGTTGCATTTACACTATATAGTTATGCTTTATCCTCATCAGTGCAAGGATCTGGAAAAGCAGTCTTCAGAAATCTGCATCTGGAAATTCCTAACTTCAACATCACAAAGTGCAAAAACCACAACATTAGGGCTTCATAGAGAAAAAGAAGGCTATATGTTTGCATCTGAAGCTAACTATCATTGTCCAGATTACAATGTATCAGCATATACCTAGAGTAATGCAATGTGTAGGGGAGCCAATTCAATCTGCTTAGTGGTACACCTTTTTAAGCAGTGCCAACCTTAGGTAAGCTGGTGTGCCCATAGCTTAGCCTTTTCAAATCCGGCCAATCATGGGAAAGTGCAGGAAACTGGCCGTATTTAAACCCCACAGGCAGGAATACTTCCCATAACTGGTTGTAGCTTCCTACTGCAGGCAGAATGGCTGGTGGGGGTGAAGGCACTTGATTTAGAGCACAGTGCTGGGGCATCCAGGAGTCAAAATTCATGGTATGGCTCCTGGTAAAACACCATGAGCAGGAACTACTGCAGGGCCAGTACCAGGGCTCGAAGTATAAAATGGAGGCATGGGACAGTCTCGCCCGTGACCTCACCAGTGCCACAGGTATCCCCAGGACTGGTGAGCAGGTCAGGCACCACCATGCTGACCTGAAGCGGCTGAGGGGGGGATGTACTAGAACAGTGGATCCAGGTGTCTCAGCAGATGCCTAATGCCCCAGTACTGAGTAAGTACCCATTCTACTAAGTAGTTAATAATTGCCTAGCTTGTGTATACTATGGATAGGTATGGCTAAATATCACTGTATTTCTCTGACAGCTGCAGATGAGCGGGCTGTGAACCAACATGCCCATAATGCTAGGTTGCAAAGGCTGCATCGTGAGGCAGGTTAGTAATTATTCAGCATGTACTGTCATAACAAATAAATATAAGAGCCTTAGAAAGTGTCGTACCAGTAGAAATAAATGTGTAATATTCTGTGAATAAAGGTATAACCCCTGGAGTGCTTCTGTTTATTCTTCTTTCATATGTTGTTAAACTGTTGCATACTATAAATAGTACTGTTGTATTAAGTAGTGTTACCCACACTGTAGTATGCATATAAAATGTGTATGAAGTTCTGAATAACAATGTTGGAAGTGCCAAGAGGTCAGTCATAATGTACAAGTGAGGGAGACTTAGATAGAAAACAGTAGAAAGCTTTACATCAATTCCCTGATGGCACAGTGTACTGTGATGTTAACTACAATTTTGTTGTCACACACAGCAGGGGTTTGAATCCCGTGAGTACAAGTAAGTTGTATGCATAATCATACCCCACAACTGTACAGATTTTGTTACAATGTTCACATAGAAAGCTGTATGCATAATTACACCCAACAACTGTACAGAATTTGCTAGAATGTTCAGATAGAAAGTTGTATGCATATTCATACCCCACAACTGTTCCAATCTGTCCAGCATGTCCAGATAAATGGCCCACATCACAAGCCTTGTACCCCATTCCTCGGAAAAATCAGTGTGATGATCCAAGAAATGTACTGATAGTCAAACGTGTACATAGAGAATATATATGAAAACAAACCTGTCATTCTAGCACCTCACCCGAAGTGTATGAGACCAATTCTCAACATATGTTGCATTAACACCTGTATCTTGTCACTCCTGTATGTAAGACACAGTTCATGTATATAATAATCTATAAACATACCAGTGTACAATGTAAGGCCATTGTGTAGTGTAATAATATATGTAAGGGACAGATCACTGCAGTGACTAAGAATGTTGTGAAAACTACAAGGATATATTAGTTGTTAATTGAACTCTCTCTCTCAACCTTACCTGCAAAAATAACCCAATGATACACCTCAATCAGTATGTGTACACTCCAAACTTTTGTTGGGACATATGTCCCAATGGTTTATAAATATTCACATTTATTTCTATGCATGTGCCATGTTAAAATACACCCATATCGATGGCTTGTTGCCATCAATGAAACCTGCATGCTGTTGTAATGCCCACCGTTCTTCCATATATGCATGTGTTCTGCTTGCTCTGCAACTGTTGTAAATTTGGTGTTTTGGGTTAATGGGAATACCTATGCATGCTGTTATAACTAATCCTGAATGCTGTTGACTATTACTAACCCATATCCGGCATAAACCTGCTACAATATAGCTGGTATGGGAAGGTCAGTCCCAGTGGACCCACCTGTCCTACCTCAGCTGGCCAAGGCACTGGGCACCAACACATCTGGGGCCCAGCCTGGGACCTCTTCCTCCATTGGCCCTGTACCACCTTCGGGTGGAACCGCTGCAGGCGATGGGGCTTGCCCCCCCCCCCCTGTGAGCGTGTGCAGAGAGGAACCTGTCACCCACTGACATGTCCAGGCCGTGGTGCGTAGGGAACTCAATCTGGAGTTTCGAGACCAGCTATGCCAGCTTGAGGATCGAGTGGCGCAATTAGGGGGTGAGCCTCCCCCTCCTACACAGCCCCCAGCACAGCCAACTTTGGGGCAGTGAAGGTGCAGTGGTGACTGCCCATGGGTGGGGACCTTAGTCCCACTGATTCCATTTGGGGGCTCATGGGCTTGCGACTTCCAAACACCCCTCCCCATCCAAGGTGTTTACCTCCCACATGTGTCATATACCACCCCTGTATGCATCTTGTTTGTCTTGTCTGTTAACCTACCCAACCTACCTCCCCAAATATACCTACTACCCCAACATCCCACTCTCACCTGAAAAAAAAGGGCAATCTGTTCACACAAAAAAAAATCTTGCCCTATACATAGCTGTCCATTTCACACGTGTCCACTGGACACATGTAATCTGGTCTAATTTGCATCACAATGAGTTGTTGTCCCCTCTCCTAGGGGTTTGAGGGTCGAAGTCTACCTCCAAATTCAGTGTATATGCACAGCTGTTGCTATAGAAGAAATGGGTTGCTAGAACCTTTCATATACCCTTCCTGCACATGCCTACCTATTTTCCCTACTGTCTTACCCTCTTTGTGCCCCTTTTTCATGACTTTCCTATCAACCCTTTTTTCTTTTCTTTTAAAGAAATTAGCGTGGGGGTAAGCGGGAGTAGGCACTTTTAAGCAGCAGTAAGTGGGTTTCAGCCTGTTTGCGTGGGAGTAAGCTATACCTACACAGGTTAAGCAATTTAGAAGTTAACAGAGTATAAGAAACTGTAACCAGAAGTTAGCTTAGCTCTGTGCAAACCCGCTTACAACTGCTTTAAAGTGCCTTAATCACTCTATATCCAATGGCACGTGTTCTGTCCAGCAACAAAATAAACTGCCTCTGCAAAGCTCAAACCCAGGGCCATGCACTCCATATACAAAGTGATTTACCACTAAACCATGGCAGATATAAATAACCCTGATGTTTTCACAAATGTATCATCCAGCACAATCAGTCAATAGTACAGGAAATGTAGTAATATCATACCACACAACCTGTTAATGCAAGAAGTCTGGACAAAGTATGCCACAATGTGGGTACAAATAGGGATATATGTCAACTACTGCTCTAATACACTAAAAATGTTGCTAGTTACACAGTTATATTTATTAGAACACATACGTAGAAGGAGATGAAGTCTGACACACAAAAGTGTCAGCACTAGTTACTGACTTCATTGTTGCGATCATTCATGTCAATTGCCAAGAGGATGAGGTACAGGCCAAAATATGAGCCAAACATGCATGGACATATGGACAGATATATATCCGTAAATGTAGACAGACAGCTATATGTATATATGCATACATATATATATATATATATATATATATATATATATATAAATATATATATATATATCAATTATATAGATATATATAATATATATGTATGTATATATATATATATATATATATATATATGTATATATATATATATATATATATATATATATATATATATGTGTGTGTGTGTATATATATATATATATATATATATATATATTTATATAGCTATATGAGATATATATATAGGTACATTCACATATACACAGACAAAAGGTATTAGTAGCCATACATATGTAGAAGTAGTGTGGAAGTACTGGGTGCAAAGTATATCCCTCAGCCACAAGCCCTGTAACTGCCACCTGTGAAATGTGTAGTGTAGCAAGCATTCCCACAATGAGAATACTTACATTAAACATATACCCACCCACAATTCAAAGGACATGACACGCCACAGAGGTATGCATACAAAGAAAACCTTTATTTGTGTACTATACAATAATGTATGCCAGTACTTACACCACATGAATTTTAAAATATGTAATCAGTGATGAATGCAAGGCTCACACAAAACAGTAGATGCAAGCAATGTGGATATATACCATGCTGTCCAGACCAAGGCCTTCAATTAGTACAACAGTAGACACAGGATTTGCTTTCAAGATAAGTAACAACCAACAATTACAGATGTAGTTCAGCAGCCTCCAATTGCACCCTGTAGTCAAGCCCTACGGGGAAATGTAGCACTTGTGGTAATGTCACAGTATCTCGTACATAACATTGCTTAACCTAACATCTCACTATCACACTGAATGACCCTTGTCTTAACAGTTATATCTCTGAAAAGGTGTCACAGCCTAGATTAATGGCATTGAACCCCCCCCCCCCCATAAAAGGCTGTACAAGGGCAAGGAACACTGTGTACCACACACTGACTTCTGGAATGTACAAGGGCACATATGTGTCGTCCAGCTGTTGCCCCCATATATATGGACTTTGCCCAACAGTTGGTGTGGGAGTCCATAACATGACTGGGATGATAGCAGTAATGCTAGCAGTACATAATGATAGCTCATTACCTAACAACCCCTTTCTGTATCACAGCAGGACAAAGACTGGCATATATGTGGAGGACAGAGGCAGGAACACTGAGCCATATTTGCATTATTGCTGTTACACACCCTGGTGTTACAGGATTTGTTGCAGCATACCCTTATGCAGGAATACGACATTGAAATACAAATGGATGTAGCCATGTACTGATAGCACTCAACAGACAGAATGCCACTGATATATCTGGGACAATACCTGCGTGGTGCACAGACACAACCTAACAGCCAGTCCTTTTGGTATCATATGGACAGGCCCACAGTTGAGAGCTATGCAGACAGACAGACAACAGCCCATGCAAAAGTACCATGTACACAGAAACCCTGCAAGACCAGCAAGATACAATGGACACAACACTACTCATGCTGTCTGTAGGTCTGGAACCTTACCCAAATGTGAATGTGGCCTGTGTCTGCAGGTTCTGCTGTAAGAGGTATTGCTACCTGCTGTCTGTAACACTGATGTCCACACACAGGAAAGATGTCCTCCATACTGTAAAGGTGAAGGGACAGTGACCACAGAAGTCAGCAATTCATAGTACTGGGTTGCCATGACAGTGGTTATCTGAAGTACTACACAGCAGGATGCATGCAATTAGCAAATGGTGGACACTGACTGGTACAGAGGCCATTACCTGATCATGTGCAATACCTATAAAGCATGCTGCAATCTATTCAAACTGGTTCAATCACTCTACTGGAGAGACTGAGAGAGAGAGATAAAAAAAGAAAAACATAACAAATTGAATAACATTAACAAAGCTCAGAGATTTCTTACAGCAGAAAAAAAAACATAAAAGGTATGTGAAACAGATATGTATTTACTTGCATGTAGTATATGGCATAGAATAATAGGATATATAATGTGAAATGATTTATGTGCCATCAGTACTTGTTCCTGTAATGATGTTCTGCTCATCAACTGCTCTGGACAATAGTGTCTGTTCCTGTGTGCAGTGGGACATACCTGTCAACTGTGCAGATCAGCAGTGAATGGCAAAGATGTGACTCATGATATCTGTGCTCTGTACATTACTGTGGCCAATGGCTGGTGGTGGTATTAATACTGCCACGATAGACACTTGGGTGTGAGAGCACACCACCTGCAGGACAGTCATGTTAAAGTGTAGCATATTATGGCCAACTGCCATAGCAGTATAATATGCCTATCTAAAATATGTCACCATCTATACCCCCCTAATGTTAGTCTGTGTTCACATGTGACACCTGTCTGTGTTGCAGCAAGGCAAAACAGTTCAGCTGTGAAGTAAAGAGTGTTACAAGAGTGTGGACCAGATGTTTGTATGCACCCCACATATAGATAAATATATGTGTGACATATATTCACAGCTGTGTATGTCTACAGAACCTCGGACAGTTATACATATATATAGGTATATGAACAACACATAATGATATCTACACATATATGCACATATGTATATATATATATATATATATATATATATATATATATATATATATATATATATATATATATATATATATATATACATATACATATATATATATATATATATATATACATACATACATATATATATATATATATATATGTGTGTGTGTATATGTCTACACACACACACACACACACACACACACATATATATATATATATATATATATATATATATATATATATATATATATATAGGTTCATAGGTTTATACTAGGCTATCTGCCCTAAGGCATTTACAAGCCTAGCCAAAGTTATGTGGCTTCGCCACCCCTTATGTTAGAAATAATGTGCCCATTAGTTTGTTGTGCCACTGTCCAGCAGTGACACAGAGATGATTCCCGGGGTAAACCTACGATCTCCCATCCACCGGTCAAGATTTCTCTTGAACAGAGCCAGCGAGTGCTCTGCCTCACATGGACCGGGATTTTTATTCCACAGCATGGGGAGTCTCTGGGTGATAAATCTATCCCTCCAGCATGTCCTATTTATATCCGTGCTAAGGTTTAAGTCACTTGCTCTAGTGGTTCTGGTGGATTTGGATTTTTTGAGGTGGAGCATGTCCATTAATTCCGGCTTGGTCATGGCCTTGTATGTCAGGCACAGGTCACCTCTGAGCAGACGGTATGCAACTGAATAGAGTTGGAGTTTCTTCAGTCTGGCAGTATATGACAGGTTTTGGAGTCCCTTTATCCTTTTGGTGAGGAACTTTTGGGGTCTCTCCAATTGCTGAAGGTGTCGGGTGAGATACATCCCGAATGGGGCATTGTACTCGATCATTGGTCTGATAAGTGAAGAGTACAGGGGAACAATGACCTCACTTGATCTGGATGTGAATCCCTTCATGATCAGATGGGCAATGTAGAAGGTCTTTGAACCACTTTAGCAACGTGAGTGTCAAATGAGAGGCCACTGTCAACCTGGGTACCCAGGTCCCTGATAACCTCTTCTGTGCTTAGTGGGTGGCCACCTATATGGTAGCTTGGGGTTACCTTGTTTTCCCGGGGTATGACTATACACTTTTGCGTTTAACTTCAGGCCATGGCTCTGGCACCAGCTATCAGTTTCCGTGAGACCACTCTGAAGGATGTCTGTGTTCGATGTACTATCCACTATGGCACCCAGTTTGCAGTCATCCGCAAACTTTGTCAGCCATAGTCCTCCTATGTTTGCCTGTACTTCTGAGAAGTAGATGCGAACAATAGGGGCCAAGGACTGAGCCCTGTGGGACACCACTTGTAACCGGCTTGGAGTCTGACATGGCTCCAGCAACTCTAACCTTGTGGGTTCTGTCCTTTAGCCAGTTTGCAACCCATCTTGTGACATATGGGTTTACATTTAAGCTGGTAAGTTTCTCTATGATACCCTGGGGTATTGTGTGAAAGCTTTGCAAGGTCAAGGTAGGCTGTATGGACTGCCTTTCCCTCATCAATGGCCTTGGTAACTGTTTGAAGAAGTCGACCAGGTTTCAAAGGCAAGATCTGCCCTTGACAAAGCCAAACTGGGTTGGGTCCAAGGTCTGCAAGTCCCCTATGTCCTTGTTTATGAGTTCCATTATGATCCTCTCCATAGCTTTGCAGACCAGGCTTGTTAAGCTTATGGGGCGGTAATTACCAGGGTCCGTAGAGGCACCACCTTTGTGGAGTGGGACCACAGTTGCCGCACGCCACTCCTTGGGCACATATCCTGTGGTAAGGCTAAGATTAAACAGCTGCCTTATGTGGGTTTAGTTCTTCATTGAGTTCATGTAGCACACCGGGGACACCATCCGGTCCCATTGATGCTGTGTTTTAGCTTTAGAGCAGCTTTCACCTGCACATTTGAGATGTCTGGGAGGCTACACTCTGTTGGGATAGTTATCTCTCCTTTTGGGGAGGGGTGAAGTTTGCTGAACCTGTCTGCCAGTATGTTGGCAATGTCTGTGGGCTCAGTGATTTTTGTATCATTTTGGACTAATTCTGTGCATATCTGGGAGTTTCCACCCAGGTTTCTGTCATTGCTGAAGAAGGCCTTATGTTTGTCTTTTGAATCTATGGCAATTTTTTCTCAAAGTTGGCCTTTGATGATTTTATGAGGGATCGTAGTTTCTTGCTAGTACTGATCAAAGATGCCTTCCTTTGGGATTTTGCTCTATCATGTAATAGCTTTCTCCTCTTATTGTAAAGTTTGTTTATGGCTGGGGTCCACCAGACTGGACGTTGCCCTTGGTGGAAAGAGTCTTGGTTTTATTTGGGAATGCCTGATCCATGCAGTCCTGAAGGTGTTCATAGAAGGCATTTGTAAGGCTTCCAGCTTGGGCTGTGGTTTCCATTGGCTTGGGGCCTTGAAGGATACCACACCTGTCTTGAGTAGTGTGAAGTTTGCTTTAGAAGTTCTTCACTGTGGTCTTTTGTTTTGGGGTGGGGCGGGATGTTGATTTCTAGTGAGATTAGTTTATGATCTGATCTCACCAAAGAGGATATACTTCGGTGTGGAGCATTTTGTCCCCATGTTTGTGATGATGAGATCTAGTATATTTTCTCCTCTTGTGGGGATGGTGACTAGTTGTTCCATGGCATTTGAATTTATGAACTCCAGGAACCTTTGGGCTAGAAAGTTGGGGCTTGAGTAATGTTCCCAGTCTATATTCGGGTAGTTGAAGTCACCCAATATGATGGTGTTTGGTGATACATTTATACCCTCCAGTGTCTTCAGGAAGGCTGTGTGGGTTTCCTGAGTTTGAGAGGGTGGCCTGTAGCATGCTACAAATTGTAGAGCAGTTTTGCCTATGGTTAATTGCACCTGGATGGTTTCCGATGCTTCGTGCGTAGCCACCAACCTAGAGGTGTGGGTATCCTTGATGAATATGGATACACCCCCTCCTTTTGTGTTATGGTCCGGGTTTTGGGGCCAGAACGCATGATATGAGGTAAAACCTGATAGTGCCGGGGTGCTCTCAGGAGCCTTAAACCAGGTTTCAGTCACAGCACAGGCATCGATGTTCTCCATACTGAGAAGGGCCTCGAGTGCGTGCATTTTGAGATTTAGACTTCTGGCATTGAGCAGCATTACCCTTAGTTTCTTCCCGTTTTTGTTTTCTAGGGTGGTAGGTTTAGAATTTGAGCCTTGCCTAAAAGGCACTATGGGGGTGGCAAGAGCCTTAGCCAATATCCGAATCCCAGGGTGACAGGTACAAGCTGTCCCTTGCGACAGCGTGGCTTGTCAAGCATGTCATCCCAAGCAGACAGACACTGGATCCCTTTGAATGACACCAGAAATTAAGCCAATTGTTAAAGCTGATCATCTTGTCACTATATTGTGGCATCATTCGTGGTGAAGGAAGGATACTGTTCAGGGTCAGGGTCATACCTGCCTGGGCTACATAATCAGAGCTCCTCTATGTCTCTTTTCATGTAGTCCAGGGAGGTTCTCAGGTCGTTCACACCAGCATGGACAATGACTGTGTCATACTTGTACTTGCCGTGGAGTGACCTGAGTGCTTGTGTTATGTGGCGGATTCTAGCGCCCGATAGGCAGCTTACCGTGACCTTCTCCTTGTTCAGCCTGGTGAGTGTGACGTCAGTGTGTCTGACTATGGAGTCACCTATGACAAGTATGTTTGGTGTTGTATTTGGCCTTAAGGGCAGTGACTGCTTTGCACACTGATTTTGTTTTTTATGTGTTGTTTGTGTGGTGTCCTGAGTTTGCAGTTGCTTGGGTGTCTGCTTTGGAGGCCTTTGCTGTTTAGGTAAATTTTTACTCAGAGCCTCCGAGTATGTCTTAGTGTGTTTATGTGTTTGATTCAGTGGTGTGGTTGAGTTATGTGAGACTTGTATTGTGGTGTGTGTTGTTGCCTTCTCCTCCTGCCTGGTCTTGCCAGTCCTGAGTTGAGAGAGCTCACCCTTCAGTTTGGCTAAATAGCTGCATCTCTCGCAAGTGTTAGTGTTATGTGGGAGGAGGAGAGGGTTGTCCGTGTACATGAGGCAATTGTAACATTGCCTCAGAATTCCCAGATTCACCAACTGGGCAGGAGAGGACGCCAGCATCTGACCCTTCGACATGCTAGAAAGAATTATGAGTTAGTATGAGACAGAAAAGTAGAGGGCTTAGCAGGGAAGTGGGCACTCCTGGGGGGTTTTGCAAGTGAGGGATTTGTATAATATAGGAGTGCTTGACCTGCAAAGAAAATGCTTATAAGACAAGGGATATGCTTTTAAGACAAGTGCTGAGCTTTTTGAGAAGAAAAAGCAATTAGGAACAAGTGCTGCTTTTAGTGAAGGTGTAAACTGTTTAGGTTCCTAACAGAGCAGTTCTAAGGAAAAATTGAAGAACAGACTTTATGGAGCCAGAAAAGTTTAACCTTGTTAAACCGGGCGCTGCCGATGCTGCTCTAGTGGCAACTCCACACTAATCGCTAAAAGCACGTTAAAGCGTGCTTGATAGCAGGGGCTGGAAAGAAGCAGGAATAGACCCAAACGGACAATAAAACTACAGTTTCAAGTCAGTAACCACTCCTATGGGGGGCAGGGAAGCTGCTCAATGTTATTCACTGCCACTGATCAACAGAGAGTCTTTCCTCTAGCCCAAGCAAAAATGGCCTCACAGAAACTTACAAACAGTTCAGGAAACAGCAAGCCTGTAACTGAACTTTTTTAAATCTCAGAAAAGTGGGAAAAAAGCAAGATTTTTTTTTTGTTTTTTCAGAGGTAGCAGAGGTTCACAGGTAATATCAAGTTATAACAGTGCAGTAAATGACCCCACACAAGAGTGCTAGGTCAAGGACAGAAAATATGCAAGTTTTGAGAAAAAAACAATGTAAAATTAAGTGCAAACAGGAAATTCAGTAAACAACTTTTGGTTGTGCTCTAAATACAGCTACTAATGCAGAAATCAAGTTTAACAAGCCAGAAAATGCTCAAACTAGGCAGCTATGCAGAAAAACCTATCAAATAAACAGAAAAATACTTAAAATCTCAAAAGTGGCTCCCTTCTTCTCTACATTTTCTCCTCTTGGTGGGTGCTTCACCAACAGCCAACAAGCCTGAAAGACACCAAAACCACGAGGCAACTAGGTTTTAAGAGGAAGATGAAGGAGTTTTGGAAATGACCCCTGTTGGCCAGTAAAACTACAGTTTCAAGTCAGTAACCACTCCTACGGGGGGCAGGGAAGCTGCTCAATGTTATTCACTGCCACTGATCAACAGAGACTTTCCTTTAGCCCAAGCAAAATGGCCTCACCGAAACTTACAAACAGTTCAGGAAACAGCAAGCCTGTAACTGAACTTTTTTAAATCTCAGAAAAGTGGGAAAAAAGCAAGATTTTTTTTTTTAATATTATGTATGTATATTTAATATATATACATACATACAAGCACACAAAAACAGACATATACACACATATACATAATACTGACATGTATAGGTATATATATATATATATATATATATATATATATATATATATATATATATATATATGTGTCAGTACATGTCCCCTGCCATGACATGTGTGAGACATCATCAGACATCAATACACAACATATCTACACACCAGTACATGGCTGCAAAATGGAGTGTGGAGTGTGGTGTGTAACCCATGTTGGGAACACCTCACAATTGTTTGAGAAGGTGGGATATATATGTTGGTGAAGGGTAGTAGGCAAATATTGGTATCTAGGTTTGGTTGGGTGACAAACAAGACAGCATACAGGGCTGGTATATGGTAAGCACTGTGGATGGGTAGTTTCATTTGGAATGTGGAGGCCATTGAGCCCCCATATGGGAACAAAGGGAACATGGTGCCCACCCATGGACAGTCGTGACAGCATCTACATGGTCATAAAGGTGCCTGGGCTGTGGGCTGAGCAGGAGGAACATGCATGTCTAACCTTGTGTATGTGTACTGCATGCCTCCAGGTGATGTAGCACATACCCCATGTGCCTGTGGAGCTCCCTATGCACCAGACCCTGGACCTAACTGTGGGTGACAGACATATGTCTGTATGTGCTCCATGGGGGGGGGTACACCATCCCCTGAGGTGGTTCCACATGAAGGTAGTGCTGGAACAGTAAATAATGAGGTTCCATGGTGGGTCGCAGATGTGATGTGGACTGATAACATGTCCACATTAGGTGGGAGTGGTTTTCCTCCTGGCAAATAACCCCTACACATACTGTTGTGTCACTGTCATGGAACATATGTGGGTTGTAATAGTGCACACAATCCCAGAACATGTCCAACAGCATGCATAGATATCCCCAATAACACAGAATAGCAGATGTGTAGCAATCACATAGCAAGCATACCACATGCATATGTGGAAACATAGTGGCAGTGACAATGACATGCAGGTGGAATACTCTGTAACAGCCCAGCAACTCTAGTGTCCCCACAGGCAGCATGTCTATAAACACATAGCAGAAAGTGTTGTACAATACAATATATGTCCCAATGGTAGATAAACCAGAGACATACCACTTGCGTTGTGTGAACATGAAGTTGGAGCTGATATGGTGGTGGGAGACTGATATGTGTATTGTATTATGGCAAATGTGCCATATGAGTTGCTCAGACATATTTCCATCTTTATGTCTTTCAGGGACAATGGCACACCAAAGGAATCCAGCATACAGTGCCGCTGAGGTTGACATAATACTCATCAGCCTCATTTAGCACTACCAGCTTTTGTTCTCCAGGACAAGCCATGAACAGCATAAGTGCACCGCCATGTGGAACGATGTGGTCCACAGTTTGAATGAGGTGGACATGCACAGCCGTACGTATGAGCAGGTCCGCCATCATTGTAGTGACCTGCTCAGCCATGTACGTCGCCATGCCGCTGCTGTGCGGGGTGACCACTTTGCAACAGGGGGGATTATTAACATCCACCCCCCCCTCACCAGAGTGGAGGAGCTGCTCATGAGCCTGGTGGCACCTGCCCGCCCACAAGAGCTACAGACATATACAGTCATGGAGGTGGGTGCTACCCACACACCAGGCATGCAGGTAAGGTTCCAGGGCATATCAGTAGATCACTGTTGTGTATGCATCTGTACAGTTAGATCATGCATATGTGAGATGTTGAGTCTGGTACTGTGTAGTACTGATAATCAGTTGTGCATAATCTGTAGTACTGTGGACTTCAGCTGTTGTTTTATTGTAATATTGCACCCACACTGTAGCAATGCCACAGCTGTGGCCATTGACGTCAACTCTATCTCATCTCAATGTAGGTACCTCTGGGATACCAGCAAGGCAGCAGTCGGATGCTGGTGAGTATGGTTTAAGGTTATGCTTGGCAATACACTGTGCATGTCATAGCTAAGGTGTAGGCCATGTACACATCTAACACACCTACCCATAATGCATGCTGTACATATTCACTGACAGAAAACACACCTCACTAATGGGATTATCAGCCTCAAACACATGCAATACACAGACCATCTCAGACAACTGTGCCTACACTCCGGTGCACGGTGCCCAGGCACAGCTGACATTTGCCTAACATACACAGCTATTTCATACACAGAGCAGTTGAACATGCTACACATAAAGAAATCCCAATCCCTCTGCAAACACACGATCCATGGTCCTAAACCTCAACAACACATTACACAGAACATACTGGAGGTATAAGGCCCTGTCCTGGAGAATTCCCACACTCTAGAACGGACTACCCAGTCATGTCAGGCAATGCTATGCATTGGCCCTCTTTACAAAAACACTTGACAACTGGATGGGAAATGGGGAATTCACCCTGTAGCTAGGCTTATGTATGCCCCAGGACCAATAGACCAGTACTCACCTATGAACCTATGTGTATCACAGGCAACATCAGCCAGGGCTCAGTACAGGTATGACCTGCATAATGGTGGGACATTGCCAAAGCCATGTGTTGCAATGTGTTCTGATGTACCAGCACCATGTTGGGGAAGTCCAGAAAGTTGCAGTTATGATGCATGTGCTGCACAATCCACACCTAACCCCAACCCAGGGATGACATCTCCATCTGTACAATGCTGGTGCCACTGCACACCTGCATGTTTGCCCTGCAGTGGCAGGGAATATGCCAGTACACATGGTGTTCCTAGTTTGGGATAGTGCAATATGACACATATGTGTAGGCCACAGATGTCAAGCATTTGCAATGTAGCAGGAGATACGAAAGAAAAGGAAATCCCAGGAGAATTCTATTACTGCATGCTTTATTGTTTAAAACACAAGTAAAATAAACGCTATTGAAATCATACGTTTGTATGTAGCAGGAGATGGTGAGGGTGTGTCATCTTGAAACACAACAGTGCACTGGAGGGGAGAGACAAACCCATTGAGAATGGCTGTATCTGCACACAGTCAAGGTCATGAAGTGTGGCAGACATAACCCTGACTCCACGGCACTAGTGATGGCACTGTATGACGTCCAAGGGCTGTGCACGTGTTCAGCATACAAACATGCAGGTTTGGGGAATGTTTGCAAGCCTGACTGACCAACTATTGGCTCATGATGATGGCCCACGCTACTATAATATAGGTATTCTGAAGAAGTTCGTATGAACGAAACCTAGGTCAATAAAGAAGTTTTGGAGAAGAAACGTGTGGTGGCTTTTCAGTTGGTTTGGTTCCAGTTGTTACAAGTGAATTGTTCTATCAATTCTGGGTTTTGCTTTTCATCTCCTTATTGGCATCGACTACATCTTGCTTTTCAACATCAGGTCTGCTGTATATACTGGTTACTAGTGTGCACACATATGCACCCACAAATGGTATGCATCCCAATCAGCATCTGCACAACTGACACCTATGGCTTGTAATGCAATTGACTGCCTAGATCATATGTCACATATCAGGTATGTGTTGTGTTGCCATATGCAGTAGTGTTGCACCATGGCATGTCATGGAAGAGAGTGCCATGTCAATAATGGTCTCTACACTCACCATAGGTACAGTACATTGTGTCTCAGGTTGGTCTAATGGTATTCTATCACTCATACCTACACCACTGATGATGACATCTGTGAATACACATCAGGCATTCACAAAACACATGCGTCCACATATAATCCAGAAATACACAGAGGCTGTGAGCAGCAGAGGAAACATAACTGACACACAGATACTCATCCTGCAATGGTGTGTACACCTGTGAGTTATGGTGCACAGTGCATGCCAGGGTGCTGAATAGATGCACAGCAATGCTGTGGACATGGGTGCAGTGTGTTCCAGGGGAGGGCCATCACCTACTAACAGAAGCCATGCATCACAGTCATGTATAATGTCAGTAATGGGGATTGACTACAGTTGCACTGCATGCTGTTGAGCACCACATGTCCTACATGCTGACATGTGTGTAATTACAGGTTTGTGTGTGATACTGTACTGCACCATCACCTGCTATTGTGTGTGTTATGGGGGTGCTGGACTTGTCTGTAGGTGCTGTCTGGTGGAGTGTATGCATTGTCATGTATGTTGACTGCATGTGTGTATGTCTGTGTGTGTGGCAATGTCTGCACACGTGTGTGTGTGTGTGTGTGTGTGTGTGTGTGTGTGTGTGTGTGTGTGTGTGTGTGTGTGTGTGTGTGTGCGTGTGTATGTATTGTTTAGTGGTGATGTACAAGTCTTACAGTCTGTTCCCTGTTTTCCCCTCACAGATGGCGAGGTGGGGCTGGGTCCCTCCCACAGGGAATCTGATGTCACCGATACAGACAGTGACCATGAGGATAGGTGTGCTGAGGCACAGGCAGGGTCGTGAGGGGCTGCCACTGGGCCACAAACTGACATCCCACAAGTATCCACCACATCCACACACACAGCCACACTGCCTCTACATACCTCATCACCGTTGCCCTTAACTGAGGGACAGTCTATGGTTAGCAATGGACAGGACAGTGGGGTATCTATGGCACATGTGTCAGGACACAGCAGCCATAGCCAAATGTCCAGCGGGGTACCACATAGGCAGATGTTCAGGGGTGCTCGTTGGAGTACTGCTGGTCATCATGCCCCTGGCAGATGTGCCACATCTATATCTATCACACGCATGTTCCAGGCTGTCATGAAGGCACAGGCACGAATGTAATGGTACACCAGACAGGGTCTAAGGGCACAGAGGGCTCATCACACCTCTGTAAATGACAGCATCCGTGATCTAGCAGGTGCCATTCATAATTACACCGAGGTCATGGATAGACAGTGGGGTGAGACATTGGATCTCATCAACAATGTCATGTCCATGCATCAGGACAGGGTGGGATGGTTGTGACAGCCACATGGGCGTATGCCAGCAACATCAGCAGCTGGAGGTCACCGTGGATGTCCCACCAGTCACAGCCACTCCTGTAGTGGCAATACCAGCCCCAGCACTGTGGGGGGGTTCTGTCCACAAACCATCATAGCAGACCAAGTGCACGTGGCCCTGGCCAGTCCCAGGAGGGACCTGGATCCAGTGGATGTTTGTCAACCTTGGGGGACAATACCCGATCTGGCTTTGTACCTGATACTGCCTGCGGCACCCCTGCCAGGCACAGGTCCCGTGTCCATGGCCAGAGACAGTGAACTGCAAACCCTGCCAGGTACAGTCTACAGCTGTCTCACAAATCCCCATATAGGGCAGCCACATGGTGGAACTGTGTGCATGCAGACACACACATATAAACAACAAACCTAGGGCAAACACATACCTACACACACGACATCACCATTGGCCCATAACACTACTCAGCCCCCACACACACACACACACACACACACACACACACACACACATACACACACACACACACACACACACACACACACATTGTCAATTGTATGGCTCCGCCTAGGCATATGGCAAACCAACAACACACGCTGTGCATATGATGATACCTGTGCCACATCCTGTCATCTGTAATATCGATGCAGGGAAAGGATAACATGGTGCTGATGCACAGGGTGACTGTACAACAGTGTAGCAATGGAATGCTGTGTAGCATGTTGTCAGGAGTGAAGTGAAATGCTAATATCCTGGAAGGTGTATCTGTGCAGCCATGATGCATTATAGCTGAAATTAACAATGTTGTATTGTTTTCACCATTATCTATTCTGATTGTGTTGTGATTGTCCATGTGCCACATGGCTGATGGGTGTAGTGGTACAACAGGCCTTCTATAGTGGACATAGGTACATGTAGTGGGTGGTACACATGACATGGATGGGTACACCACACAGAGCCTTTGTTTTGGATGCAGTACAGATACAAGACTGTACACATGGAAGTATGTCCCCATGCAGGTAACACATCTGTTGCCCATGTAATCCCACCAAGACAGGTTAGGCACAACCACGCATTGGTATATATGCAATCTGCTATTTGGATGACACAGAACATGCTAACAGCAGGGTGTATATCCCTTTCCCCACTTTACTGCGATCCTTACCTCAGTAACATGGGTGTGCCAATGCCGGTGGCATAGCTCTACCTTTAGGAGGGTGTGAGATGCTCTACTACTGTGAATGGTGTAAACAACAACTAACCAACCTGATAACATACACTGTACAGTATTACAGACAGCTATGTGGGGGGATAGACACAACAGTAACTGCAATGATGGTAGATGTGTCCACAACAGCCACACCCAGTGAGTTATAGCAACACCAATATTACTGCACACCTCTACAGTGTGGAGGAGGGCATTAACACATCTATGACCTGTGAAGGACTGTATGTCCACAGGATGGAACCTGTGGAATGTTGGCATTTGCCAAGCAGTCCTGGGGAAAACATATTCTGTGAACGGAGGTAGATCCCTTAACATCTACACACATTCCTACATGTGGGATGGTGAATAAAAGCTTGCTATGATCTACATAGGCTGTGTGCACTTCCTAACCCTCATCTACATCTGTCATGATTGCATCACGGAGGTATACCAGGTTCAGGTTGCATTCTCTGCCTTTGACAAGTCCAACATTGGTGGGGTCCTGGGTGTTAAGATTACCAGTGACACTGGCCATGGGTTCATTGTTGATATGTTGCATGTCCCTGCAGACCAGGCTCATCAGGCTACTGAGTGGTAATTCCCAGCTGACATGGTGTATTTGTGGTTGTCCTTGCCAACATTGGTGAAGCCATTGTCAGGTGTAGGCCTGTTGGATCATATAAGGGATCTCAGCTACTTACTGTGCCTGCCCAGGGGCTTCCCCCAAGCATGACACTTCACTTGACTGTACTGCATGATATGTTAGTAATGCCAGCCTGACATCCTACAGGTGGGATGGACTACTGTTAACATGTACTGCCCTTGTCGTGTAGGGTCCTGGTTATGGGATCTGCTAAGGTTGGTAGTGTACTGCAGGCCAGATGTGTTTGGCTGTGGGGGGGAATACCTATCCGTACCAGACGTATGTTGTTTGGGTCTCTCAAACCCATCAATAGTGCATGTGGACATATATGTTTTGGTTATGTTCCCAATTTCATCTAAAGATGTATATCCATATATACCTATATAGATATAAATGTGTTTACCTTTGAAAGGGAGACAATCATTTCTCCAAACTTCCCTTTCTGCAAACCAAAAGGACAAGTCCATCATTTCTAATTGCTCCGAAGTTCAAAACTCAGTAAATCAAAAAGCAGCTTCACTGATTTTCGAACTACAAGTTGGAATACATATAGTAATGCAGGTGGGCAAGCCCCCCTGCATCCCCAACAACTCCCTACTTTGATATCCTAACTCTGAGTTCGTACTACAGTGGGGAAAGCGACATTTTACCCATCCCCACTATAGTGCCATCCGCACCCAAAATGCCAAGTCTGCAATGAGCGAATGCATAGTGACATTCGCTCATTGCACGTTCAATGCATTTATTCCAAGATTGTGCAATGCTGAAAAATTACTTTCGACCTTCCAGCTTTCGGACACAAAATTTTCTCCCTTTGAAAGGTGAACCATATATATGTATATATATATATATATATATATATATATATATATATATATATATATATATATATATATATATTTATTGCTGTATATATGTGGACATATGGATGTATATATATATATATATATATATATATATATATATATATATATATATATATAAATGTATGCGTATCTATGTATATATGTATATATTGCCATATATATGCATATATTTCTATATCTATATCTACATATATAGATATGTTATATCCATTTAAATATAAATATACATATACACACATGCATCTGCATGGTGGAATACATTCCCCGTAGTGTTGAATACCTGGGTTGGATGATGTGTATGTGAAAACATCATGATTATGCATATCTGACATGGCTTAGTGGTAAATCACATTGTGTCTCGTGTGCAGGGTCCTGGTTTTGAGCCTTGCAGGAGCTGTTCATTTTGTTGCTGGGCATAACACAGTGTACAGTTTCTTACACTCAGTTAGCTTCTATATTGCTTAACCTGTGTAGGCAGTGCTTAGCACAGCATAGACCCGCTTACAAATGCTAAAAATTACTTTAAGCTGTCTGTATCTAACAGGCCATGTTCTGCCCAGCAACAAAACAAACAGCTCCTGCAAGTCTTGAACCAAGGACCCTGCAAACCATGCACAAAGTGATTTACCACTAAGCCATATCAGCCATGTATAATCCTGTTTTCACAAACATATCATCCAGTCCAGTAATGCAACAGTACAGAGAATGTATTCCATCATCTAGATGTATGTGTGGAAATATATTAATCTGTAAACAGATACAACATATCTAAATATGTAGATATATATAATTTCTAAATCTCTATACATTTATATAAATATATATATGAGCATATATACATGCAAATGCCTACATCGACACATATATGTGTCTACACCTGTATGTCTACATATACACAGCAAGTTACATATGTGTACGCAGATATACATCTATGTAGGTATACACGGACATAGTTATTAATATGTAAGCAGATATATATTTCTATATCAGTATATATGGCCATACATCTGTAGATAGCAATGGCAGAGTAACAAACACACATATGTCCACATGCACTGTTAATGGTGTGGGGCGGCCCCACACACTATACATCTTCTACAAATAGGCCTCCCCCCACAACCATACACGTCCGCCCTGTGATACACTACCAAGTGTTGCAGAACCCAGAACCAGGTCCTGACACAATATGGGCGCGAGATGTTAACAGTACTACATGCCACCTGTATGATGTCAGGCTGGTATTGGTGACATATCATGCAGTACAGTCTGTCTCCCATAGGAAATATAAACTGCGGAAGCCATCAACATCCCCAGGATATGGATACACAGATATGCAGATACATATATACATATGTACATATATGTATGTATGTATATGTATATATATATATATATATATATATATATTTATATATATGTGTGTGTGTGTGTGTGTGTGTGTGTGTGTGTCTATATATGTATATATAGGTATATATATCTATATATCTATACACACACACATATATATATATATATATATATATATATATATATATATATACATATATATGGATAAATATGTATATATATATATATGTATATACATGTGACTACATATACACATGCAGATATATGTACAGTATGATACATATGTAGAAGGTGCACACAATATGGAACAGCCACTATGCCTGCAGTTAACACCTGAACAACTGGACACTGTATGGGCCACCCATACAAATGACATTTGCTGCCTGCAACATATACCCGTAGATAGGTCATAGGGAAAACACCACACACAGGTATGCAGAAATGTAATACCTTTCATTGTGTACTATTACAATTCTATAAGCCATGTCATATAGCTGTTCAAACACTGACATCCATATACACAGAGGAATAGGTTCATAGGTTCATAGGTTCATACTAGGCTATCTGCCCTAGGGCATTTATAAGCCTAGTCCAGAGTTTTGTGGCTTTCGCCACCCCTTTAGTTTGAAGGATACTATGCCCATTATTTTGCTGTGCCTCTGTCTAGCAGTGACACTGAGGTTATCCCTGGGGTATACCTGCGATCTTCAATCCATTGGTCAAGATTTCTCTTGAACAAGGCCAGCGAGGTGCTCTGCCTCACATGAACTGGGATTTTGTTCCACAGCATAGGGAGTCTCTGGGTGATGAATCTGTCCCTCCAGCACATCCTATTAATAGCCGTGTCGAGGTTTAAGTCTCTTGCCCTTGTAGTTCTGATGGATTTAGATTTTTTGAGGTGAAGCATATTCATTAATTCCGGGTTGGACATGGCCTTGTATGTCAGGCACAGGTCACCTCTGAGCAGTCGGTAAGCGATTGAATAGAGCTGGAGTTCCTTCAGTCGGGCAGCATAAGACATATTTTTGAGACCCTTTATCCTTTTAGTGAGGAACTTTTGGGGCCTTTCCAATTGCTGCAGGTGTCGGGTCAGATACATTCCGAATGGGGCATTGTACTCAACCATTGGTCTGATGAGTGATGAGTACAGGGGAACGATGACCTCACTTGATCTAGATGTGAATCCCTTCATGATCAGGTGGGCAATGTAGAAGGTCTTCCTAACTACTTTGGCCACGTGAGTGTCAAACGAAAGGTTACTGTCAACCTGGATCCCCAGATCCCTGATAACCTCTTCTGTGCTTAGTGGATTGCCACCTATATGGTAACTAGGGGTAACCTTGTTTTTCCTGAAGGGAATGACTATGCATTTTTTGGCGTTTAACTTTAGGCCATGGCTCTGGCACCAGTTATCCGTGTCTATGAGACCCTTCTGAAGGATGTCTGTGTCAGATGGGTTTTCAACTATGGTGCCCAGTTTGCAGTCATCTGCAAACTTTGTCAGCCATAATCCTCCTGTGTTTGCCTGTACTTCTGAAAAGTAGATGCCGAACAAGAGTGGGCCCAGGACTGAGCCCTGTGGCACTCCACTTGTGACAGGCTTGGAGTCTGACATGGCGCCAGCAACTCTGACCCTGTGGGTTCTGTCACTTAGCCAGTTTGCAACCCATCTTGTGACGTATGGGTTTACATTTAAGCTGGTGAGTTTTTCAATGATACCCGAGTGGGGTATTGTGTCGAAAGCTTTTGCAAGGTCAAGGTAGGCTGTGTGGACTGCCTTGCCCTCAATGGCCTTTGTGACTGTTTCGAAAACGTCAACCAAGTTTAAAAGGCATGATCTGCCCTTGACAAAGTCAAACTGGGTTGGATCCAATGTCTGCAAGTCCCCTATGTCTTTGTTTATGAGTTCCATTATGATCCTCTCCATAGCTTTGCAGACCAGGCTTGTCAAGCTGATGGGACGGTAGTTTCGGTCGGTGGAGGCACCTCCTTTGTGAAGTGGGACCACCGTTGCCACTGCCACCCTGATGCGTATCCTGAGGTGAGACTAAGATTAAACAGTTGCCCTAACCGCGGGTTTAATTCCTCATTGAGTTCGTGGAGCACACAACCAGGGACACCATCTGGTCCCATGGATGCTGTGTTTTTCGCCTTGGAGAGAGCAGTTCTCACCTGAGCATTTGAGATGATTGGGGGACTACAGTCCTCTGGTATAGATATCTCTCCTTTTGGGGGGGAGGGGGGGAGAAATTTGCACTGAACCTGTCAGACAGCATGTTGGCAATGTCTGTAGGTTCCGTGATTTTTACATCATTTTGCACTAATTCTGAGCATATCTGGGAGTTTCCTCCCAGGTTTCTAACATAGCTAAAAAAGGCCTTATGATTGTTTTTTGAGTCCTTAGCGATTTTTCTCTCAAAATTTGCCTTGGATGCTTTTATGAGAGATCTCAGTTTTTTACTTATAATGATCAAGGATGTCTTCCCTTTTACAGATTTTGCTCTATCTTGTAGTAGCTTTTTCCTTTTGTTGTAAAGCTTGTTTATGGCTGCGGTCCACCAGACTGGACACTTGCCTTTGGTACAAAGAGTCTTTGTTTTGTTTGGGATTGCCTGATCCATGCAGTCCTGGAGGTGCTGGTAGAAGGCATTTGTAAGTGATTCAGCAGTTTGAGTAATGGTTTCCGCTGGTTCGGGGGCTTTGAAAGAGACCACACCAGTCTTTAGGAGTGTGAAGTCGGCTTTTGAGAAGTTCTTCACTGTGGTCTTTTTTATCTGGGGTGGGGGCGGGATGTGGACTTCCAGTGAGATTAGTTTATGATCTGATCTCACCAATGATGGGTATACCTCTGGTGTTGAACATTGTGACCCCATGTTTGTGATGATGAGATCCAGTATGTTTTCTCCTCTTGTGGGGATGATGACCAGTTGTTCCATGGCATTTGAGTTTATGAACTCTAGGAACCTTTGGGCTAGAGTGTTGGGGCTTGAGTAGTGATCCCAGTCTATATTTGGATAGTTGAAATCACCTAGTATGATGGTGTTTGGAGATATATTTATCCCCTCCAGTGTTTTCAGGAAAGCTGTGTGAGGTTCCTGAGTTTGAGAGGGTGGCCTGTAACAGGCTACAAACTGCAGAGCAGTCTTGCCTACGGTTAATTGCACTTGGATGGTTTCCGATGCATCGTGCATTGCCACCAACCTTGAGGTGAGGGTGTCCTTGATGAATATGGACACCCCCCCCTCCTTTCTTGGTGTTGTCCGGATTTTGGGGCCAGAGCATGATATGAGGTAAAACCTGATAGTGCCGGGGTGCTCTCAGGAGCCTTGAACCAGGTTTTAGTCACAGCACAGACATCGATGTTCTCCATACTGAGAAGGGCTTCGAGTGCGTGCATATTGAGGTTGAGACTTCTGGCATTGAGCAGCATTACCCTTAGTTTTTTTCCTTTTTTGTGTTCTTGGGTGGTAGGTTTAAAATTTGAGCCCTGCCTAAAAAGGCACAATGGGGTGGCAAGACCCTTTGCCAAAATCCGGAAGCCCAGGGGTGACAGGTGCAAGCCATCCCTTGCAAAGCAGCATGGCTTGTCCAGCATGTCATCCCAGGCAGACAGACATTGGATCCCCTTTGAATGACACCATAGTTTAAGCCAATTATTAAAGCTGATCATCTTGTCTTCGTATTGTGGCATCATTCTTGGTGAAGGTAGGATACTGCTCAAGGTCAGGGTCATACCTGCCTGGGCTACATAATCAGAGAGCTCCTCTATGTCTCTTTTCATGTAGTCCAGGGAGGTACATCTCAGGTCATTCACACCAGCATGGACAATGACTGAGTCATACTTGTACCTGCACTTGAGTGACCTGAATGCTTGCATTATGTGGCGGATTCTAGTGCCTGATAGGCAGCTTACTGTGACCTTCTCCTTACTCAATCTGGTGAGCGGGACGTCAGTGTGTCTGACTATGGAGTCACCAATGACAAGTGTGTCTGGCATTGTGTTTGGCCTTAAGGGCTGTGACTGTTTGGCACACTGACTCTGTGGTCTATGTGTTACATGTGCCATGCCCTGTGGAGGCAGTTGTTTGGGTGTCTGCTTTGGTGGCCTCTGCTGTTTTGGTAGGTTTTTGATCAGAGCCTCCGAGTATGTCTTTGTGTGTTTATGTCTATGATTTGAAGTTGTGATAGTGCTATGTGAGACTGGGTTTGTGGTGTGTGTGGTTACCTTCTCCTCCTGTCTGGTCTTGCCAGTCCTATGTTGAGAGAGCTCAGCCTCCAGTTTGGCTATATATTTGCATCTCTCGCATGTATTTGTGTTTTGTGGGAGAAGGAGAGGGTTGTCAGTGTACATGAGGCAATTGTAACATTGCCTCAATATTCCCAGATTCACCAGCTGAGCAGGAGAGGACATATGCAACTGTATAAAAGTTATAATACTACAGTAGTCTGGAAAGGTTCACAACTGTTGCTGTCCTGGCCAAGCCCTTCAATTTGTACAATAGTGAGGACAGACTGTGCCACAGGATACCAAATGATCAACAGTATGTAATGCAGGTGTATAGTTCAGCAGCCTCTATCTACACTCTGTACAATATAAGTAGGTGGTAAAGACGTCATGTGATCAAATGGGTTGTAACTGTTACATAATTAGGCATAACTGACAGCATCACATGCACACTGACAAACAGAATAGTCTGTATGGCAGGAGGCGGTAGGCTTGCATTTACCCAGGATATGTAAGTAATGTAAATATAGGTGAATATACAGTACTGTGCATCCAGACACCTTAAGGCAGCTCACCCTTGATACCCCAACATATTTTAACAGCCTAGGTCATTTATGGTGCTCCATCCCACTGACTCATTAATACAGGGCCGTATACCACTGTTACATACACTGGCCTTTGGAGTGCATAAGAGAACATATGTATTGTTTTGGTGATGCTCACACATATATGGACCCAGCCCTACCGTATGTGTGGGAGATACAACAGACATGGACTGCTGGCAGCAATGGCAGTGTGATGTACTCACAGCCCACTATGGAACAACTGCCTACAGCATGTCATATGTGCAAAGCCTGATATGTAGGTGGCGAACAAAGGCTGGGACACAGGCATACATGTAGAGAACTGTTGCCATACACTAAGCAGGTTGCTGGAGTTACAGGATAGTCTGCAACATGCCCTTAGTCAGGGTATTGAGGTCGGAAACAGAAATGGATGTAGCCATGTACTGATAGCACTCAACACACACATTGCCAGTGACATATCTGACACAGTACCTGTGTGGTGGACATACAACACATGATAGGCACACCTCTGACCACCAAGAGGATAGGCCCACAGTTGAAAGCTATGCAGACAGACTGCATTCCAAGGTATAGTCGTTTGTACACACACACACACACACACACACACACACACACACACACATATCATGTAACACCAGTGCTATACAAAGCATAACACAACTGTACTCACACTCTGTCTGTAGTTCCTGAACATCCTATGGATATGTAGCTGCCATAAATGTGCAGGCTCTCCTGTAAGAGGTAGTGCTACCTGCTGTCTGTAACACTGATGCCCACACACAAGTAGGATGTCCATCACAGAGGAAATGTAAAGGGACCACGCCCACATAATGTAGGGATTTATAGTGGGTGGTTGCCATGACAGTGGTAATTGGGAGTGCTACACGTGTAATCATATATATATGGCTATCTGGATAAGTAAATGTACATATATTTCCACCATATGTCCTGGACATGGAGTGTAGCCCTACCCCAGCCCCTACAGTCCCAAAGTCATAGTGCAAGGGGATGTCAGGTATGTATAGCAGGCATATTAGTACACTATTGCTACTGTCATTAGGATTGCCTTCATAGACATGGTGTGTGTGGAAGGTCACATCGGCTTCTAACATGTGTGCCACTGGCTACTGAGAGCCATCCCAAGGAAATCATTGTAATATACCGCTGCTAGCATGTAATGGCCCTGTCAACTGCAGGAGAGATATTGACCAATATATGTGGAAATTCTGATGCACTCTCTACAGACCAGAGGTATACACATAAGCCCTTAGTGCACAACATGTGTAGCATGTCTGCCAATATGGATGTAGACAGCCATGTAGATGGGTATAGCACATAACGACTGGTATACGTTTGCCACAAGGGGTTATGCATTCACACACTCCTGTCTGGCCTGACACATAATGACTGCTGGTGCAGGGGTGCCAAGGCCACATACTACACACTAGATGTTGACATACATCTGTACAGCATCCCACTGCTCTGTCTGTCGTACATGACTTTTAAGGGAGGCACAGCAGCAGTACATCTGGCAAGTATCTACACATGACATCTTACTGGGTAAGTACACTAAGCTGTTAGGCATGTAATAATGCACTGTGCAGGCTACAGGCAGACTGGCTCAACACTGGTCTACAACCCCTATGAGGGAATGCACATGTACCTGCATATATAGCAGGCTCCACAGGAATGTCACAGCATAGGGTAAGATACACCTGTGTGAAAGTGCATAACCACAACCAATGTGAACACAGACACAGCCTCATATGCTATGCTAGCTTAATATTCCAGTGTATGGACTATCTGTTCTACACCATCCTCATATGTGCCACTCACAGAATGACCCCACATATACTGGGCTGCTACATAGTTTGGTCTGATGGCTGTCTGTGGTATGGGACATGTGTGTGTATGGCCGTACGAACATGTATGCCAATGCAATGGGGCAGCATGTAACATCAGATAGGAGGGGAGCTAGAACAATGACATCTACCACAGTCTGTACACAGGCTAAAGTACACATTAACAATACACACACTTCCAACATTCACCATAAGTACACAGACCTCAGTACTGTACAATCATCCACAGAATGTTCAGGTTATGTCATGAAATATAACCCCTACTGTACATAACATGTGTAGCAGTCTGATATATCACTGGCTTGCTATCAGACATGATGACACTAATTATGGTGTATGGCACATATGCACCACTTCATGCACGACATATGTGCAAAGGTTGACAGAGGTGTGGCTGGAAGCACATACACAGGGCCAATATTGACATGTTGTGGTGATACCCTCATACATTTACTGTTGTACCAGGGTTTGTTGCAACATATGTCCTATTAGGATATGAAGTCAGTAACTGTCACGGCCTTCACCATCTATAGACTGCAATCCTCACACTCCCTTCTGCAGTCCACAGATAGATTCTCCATGGCTATCACATGAAACCAAAGGCACAACACAGGCGAGTTAGCAGATGACCCTGCAGATGGGGATTCCTCATAAACATGAAACTGACATGGCAGGTATTGCAACATGTACAACAGCCTTACCCAGACAAACACTGTTAAACCAACATTACTCCAAATGCAGTATAGCAGCACTTACAGTCTGTAGTCAGGTCAGGCACATCCCCCTCCTGTTTGTTGCCCTCTTTCCACAGTGTTTGTTGTTAGAGGTAAATCTCCAATCCATATGAGATGCTGTTTGCCAAGCAACAGATCTAGTTCCTGCTCACAGTGAATGAAAAGGGAGTGTGTTTCCCTGCAATTGGCTATGGGAATGTTACCACAGCTGTTCCACATGCAATCAGCTACAGGAGGGCTGCATTTCATGCAGAAGCCATCAGCTGATCATGAGTATCACTTAAATTACACATGCTGCTGCCTAAGCATAGCAGGTGTGGGTCTCCACATCCACCAGAGAAGGGGTGGGAGAGGCAGACAGAGGCTAATACCTGGCAGGGAGGAGTGTGTAGCATGCTTGTGTCACACACCTACCAGCACAGGGTATCAAACCCCGACAACTATGTAATGCTATCACAGTTAGATGCAGTTATTGGATGCGCCACATGGGTTACCTGTTGTGGAGCACTCAGAACATATATGTGATGGTGAGTGACATCTGCAATAGGGATACGGTACATATAAGGTAGGTGACGTACACATGCCTGTCTGCATGAACAGGTGCCAGCATTAAAACAGCCACAGTCTCACAGGGATGCACACACATTGACACACTTGGCAGGGCCAGGAGTATAACTCATCAGTAGTGGGATTGCCACAACACATCACTGTGCAGGTATCACATGCACCACACGGGTCATACGGAGGTCGTAAGGGCAAAGATTATGAGGAGGTGTCAGACATTGGACAGCATGCTTCAGTATGCCCATGGGGGTTATAGTGAGTATGGATGTGGCCTTACGCACCAAACAACACACACACAAACACACTGGGTGCCAGTACTGACATGCATGGGTGCATGTCTGCACGGGTGTGTGGTGGTCAACTGTGCCAGGATGCTATAAAAGGGTAGGTGATGGGTATACCTTCGCATCAGGTCACATGACAATGGTCTGGATTGTGGCTCAGGGCTGTAATTTCCGCATTTTCCCACAGAGGTGGGTATTGTATTCCCCATCCAGTCACAAGGCCATGTCCAACCTGGAATTAATGCCTGCCATGTATGTGTTTATTTATTTATTTATTTATTATTTATTTTATTTTACATTTGTTGACCGGGCTAGTCTAACTGGATATATGTCCATTTTCAGTAGAGGCCCAGGGAGAAAAGCTCCACATAAAACAGATAAAGAAACAGAACATTAAAACTACAGTTACAAAACATTAGAGTTACAAATAGCTTGACAGACAAAACAAATAATTAAAAAATAGGTATTACAAGGCAATTTAGCATACAGGAATATAGAGGAACATGTAAAACAAACATGAGTTGAGATAACCCTTTTTGATTCCCAGCTGAAGGTTACGAGAAAGTAACAAGAGAACAGACTAGTTAAAAATAGGATTGGAGAGTTAGTGGGGTGGGGGGGCGGAAAGTCATAAAAGAGACAGAGAGATGTCAATTCTGGCTTTCCTGGGTACAATAAGTACAGCTAGAAGGTAGAGGGCTTAAAGTGGCAATAAAGTGAGTAATAGCATAGGAAAGACTGATAAAGATGAAAATAGACAGAGAAAGTCTATTAAGGAAAAAGTTCCTTAATCCATGACAAGGATGGTGTCTAGGATGTGCACACCTCCCACATGCATGTACAGTGACATGTGGAACTGTACCTGGGGTGTCTGGCCCATGTTGTGAACATGGATTATCATCAGATGTGCCAGTCTTGCCCATCTGTGGCAGGAACTGGTAATGGGCAGCAGGTTTACCCTGCACCTACATTGATAGCATGCTAACAGCATTCCCTGGTGTCAGTGGCATCTGTCCATACAGACCATGTTGTCATGCATGTTATGTCCATTGTGGGTCATATATGAAGGCACCACAGGTGGTGTAGGTGTCCATTGGGGAACATGGGGAGGTGCAATGTCTGTGTGTACGTGTATACTGGACAGATGAGCAGGGTGACATGCCCTCTGTAGCCCACTGCTATCACTCCATAGTCACTATTGGTGGCCAATATGCAGTGTACTACCCACATATTGACTGTTGCCTAGACATGTGTGTGTATGACACATGGGTGGTGAGTGTGGTCTGAGTAATACTGCGGTTGCTAACTGTCATTGCCTGGCCTTGATGTCACATGTATGGGTATGGCTTTGCACCCCAGCCTCTCAGCTATTTTACATCTGTTATCCCAGTATGGTTGGCATTATGATCTATAGTAGGGCCACCATATAAGAAATATGCAAAACCCGCTCCACATTGGCCACGGGTGTCATACACTCACAACCACCTCTACACAAGATATGAGTTGCAAACACACACACACACACACACACACACACACACACACACACACACACACACACACACACACACACACCCTGTCATGTCTTGAAGTAGAACCCCTACCCAAATAGTTTATTACAGTACAGCACTACAGAGTTATAGTATGTGCAACAGATATTACTAGAGTATTCCTTCCCCAATGGTGTATTTCACAATGGATGGCATCAGCAGGATTACCAAAGTAGGGCATTTCAAATGTACTGTGAGTGAGTAGCCTAAAATGCATTGCTCCCTACACAGACAGTGAGACACACACAAAACATCCACAACTGATATGTGTGGGTACAGAACCCCTGACCAAGGTCTATATCACACTACAGCATGGAGCTGCTATAGGACACACCACAGGGATTACTAGAGTACTCCTTCCCCAAAGGTGTATTTCACAATGGATGACATCAGCAGGATTACCAAAGGAGGGCATTTCAAATATACTGCGAGTGAGTAGCCTAAAATGCATTGCTCCCTACACAGACAGTGAGACACACACAAAACATCCACAAGTGACATGTGTGGGTATAGAACCCCTGACTGAGATCTATATCATACTACAGCATGGAGCTGTTATAGGACATACCACGGGGATTCATAGGTTCATAGGTAGGTACTAGGCTATCGGCCAAAGGTCCTATGTAAGCCTAGCCAACAAGGTTCCCTGGCTTATGCCACCCAAGAAAGTTATTTTCCTGTGCCACTGTCCAGCAGAGACACAGAAGTGATGCCCGGGGTGTATTTCCTATTTCCCATCCACTCATCAAGATTTTTCTTGAAGAGTGCTAATGAAGAACTTTGCTTGACATAGATGGTTAGCCTGTTCCAGAGTATGGGAAGTCTCTGGGACATAAATCTATCCCTCCAGCATGTCCTGTTTATTGGGGTGACAAGGTTTAGGTCCCTAGAGCATGTAGCTTGGAGGGATTGGGATTTCTTTAGGTGTAGCATGTCCAACAGATCTGGGTTTGACATAGCTTTATATGTTAGGCAGAGATCACCTCAGAGTAGGCGATATGCTATGGAGGAATGCTGGAGTTTTTTGAGACAGTCCGTGTAGGGAATTTGTTTGAGGCCTGTAATCTTATTTGTGAGGTACTTCTGTGGCCTTTCCAGCTGCTGCAGATGTCTTGTGAGGTACATTCCAAAAGGGGCATTGTACTCTATAATGGGCCTAATAAGTGTCGAGTAGAGGGGAACAATGACCTCTTTTTTCCTTGATGAGAACCCTTTTATGATAAGGTGTGCCACACAGAAGGACTTCCTGACTACTGTGGCGATGTGATTATCAAAGGAGAGACTACTGTCCACCTGGGTCCCAAGGTCTCTTATCACACATTCAATGTTAAGTAGATTGCTGCCTATGTGGTAATTCATGGGTACACAGTTTTTAACAAAGGGGATGACACTACACTTTTTGGCATTGAGCTTGAGGCCATGGCTCTGACACCAGGCATCTGTCTCAGCGAGGCCCTTCTGTAGGATGTCCACATCATTTGGGGACTTGACTATGGCTCCTAGTTTGCAGTCATCTGCGAACTTCATTAGCCAGAGGCCTTCTGTGTTAGCTTGTACTTTAGAGAAGTAGATACCAAACAGGAGAGGTCCCAGGACGGTACCCTGTGGTACTCCACATGTCACTGCTTTGAGGTCAGATTTGGAGTCTGCAACTTTTACAGTGTGGGTTCTCTCAGTGAGCCAGTTGGCAACCCATCTTGTGATGTAGGGATTTATACCTAGTTTAGTGAATTTAGCTATAATTCCAGAATGGGGAATGGTGTTGAAAGCCTTGGCGAGATCAAAATAGGCTGTGTGAACAACCTTACCCTCATCCACGGCTTTGGTGACTGCCTCAAAGAAGTAGATCAGGTTCAGGAGGCAAGATCTGCCTTTCACAAACCCAAATTGGGTGGGGTCCAGAGTTTGGAGGTTACCAATGTCTTTGTTTACTAGAGTACTCCTTCCCCAAAGGTGTATTTCACAATGGATGACATCAGCAGGATTACCAAAGTGGGGCATTTCAAATGTACTGCGAGTGAATAGCCTAAAATGCATTGCTCCCTACACAGACAGTGAGACACACACAAAACCTCCACAACTGACATGTGTGGGTATAGAACCCCTGATGGAGATCTATATCACACTACAGCATGGAGCTGTTATAGGACGCACCACAGGGATTACTACAGAACTCCTTCCCCAAAGGTGTATTTCATAATGGATGACATCAGCAGGATTAGGGCATTTGGAATATACTGCGTGTGACTAGCCTATAATGCATTGCTTCATACACAGACATTGCAACACACACAAAAAATCCAGAACTGCCACACTCCAGCTGCACACAGTTACTGGATGTGATACAGAGATTACTGGGCTACAACCGTTCCAGAGGTGTATTTCTAGGGTGGTGACATCAACAGCCTTGGCAAAGTTGAGTGTATGAATTGTAAGCAGTGTGAGTAGCCTAAAAAGCATTGCTCCCTACACAGTCAGAAACAAACAGACACACACACACAAACACATACAATTGGCATGTTTGGGATTAGAACACCTACCTAACTTTATCACACTACAGCAGTATGCAGTTACAGGACACGCTATGGACATTACTGGGCTACAACCTTCCCAGAGGTGTATTTCTAGGTTGGTGACATCAGCAGCCTTGGCAAGGTTGAGTATATGAATTGTAAGGAGTGTGAGTAGCCTAAACAGCATTGCTCTCTACACAGTCACACATGCACACAAACACACACTCACACACACACAGTTGCTAGTTTTGGGGTGTGAACTCCTACCTAACTAGTTTATCACACTACAGTAGTACACAGTTATGGAACACGCCACAGAGACTACTGGGCTACAGCTCTCCCAAGGGTGTAATTCACATTCGATAACTTCAGCAGGCTTGTCATAGTAGGGCTATGGGGAAGGCAGTGTGTGCATGGGCCAGAACCCACTCATCTAGGGCTGGACACACCACATGTGGGCACACAAGGGGTCATATGTCACAGTTACGTGTATATAGCTATTAAATGACTACTTCCTTGTATAGTCATGTTGCATAGCTGGCACGTGCACCACATAGTCTGTAATGCTGACAGATACTGGTGGCTATTATCTGCAGTGGGTGACATCTGCACCTCATGTGTTTGGGGCCCTTTGGTTGTGTGCTGGGTGGGACAGGGCTGGATGGTTCCTTGTCACAGTCACCCACGTCCACACATCTATGTCCATCTGTCTTTGGCTTATTATAGTGTGTTGTCCTTACATATATGTCTGTATTCCTAGCCACTGTGTGTGCAAGGCAGGAGTGGTGAATACTGACATGTGTCTGCACTAAGAACTGAGATTGCCAGATATGTCTGGTCCACTGGTGTTTGCAGACATGGCCTTCATGTGTAAGTGTGAGCATGCCCAGTACAGCCGTCTGTACTGAATGTGTGGATCAAGTCTAGGCAGTTTGTACTGCAGTGCAGATCTTTGTGTTGTACATCGACAGGTAGCATGATGTGTCTGCAGGGTATTCATCGGTCAATTGGCATCAACTGTTGCTACATTTCTGCATAGCGGGGGGGACACCTGACTGTTTCTACATTTCTACACAGGTTTGGGGGGGGCACACCTGTTACAATATTTGTATGTAGGATGGGGGGGGGCACACCTGACTATTTCTACATTTCTAAACAGGAGTGGGGGGCATGCCTGACTGTTACTATAAGTCTATGTAGGGTGGGGGGACACACCTGACACTTGTACACATTTGCTAGGACTGTACTGGTATGTCGGGTACTCCATTTCAGTCTGTAGTCTTACCTATCATGCTGGCTAGAGTCATACCAGTCTGCTACAGATCTTAGCTTTTAATTACCTACATATTAGTTTCTGACTTCCTAGCCTTCACAACTGACATCCAACTGGCTGGCCTGCTGTAGTCTGTCTGTGTAGGCCTGGGGGGGGTTACCCATAGGCCTCATTCAGAGGCCATAGTGCAGCATTTGTTTGTGTTTGTCTATACCTGTCCTGCTGGCTGTGACTGTTGTTGGTTATGTGACCCCTCCCCCGACTGGCATTTGTGAGTCACTTATCTTGTGGGTGTCCCAGTATTGAGGATGGTGCTGCAGAGCTGCCTATGTTGGATGCACATAGTACACTCCCTAAACATGGTTGAGCACAGGTAGTGTCATCTTTGGCATCCCTTTTACTGTATGTGCAAGTCAGAGAGAGGTGTCATTCCCTGGGTCCCTACCGTGTCAGTGCATGTGTTATGCTTTGCCTCTTTGCCAAGGCCAGGGCATACTGGGCACACCTCCTTCTGCCTAAGGTTATTCCTCCTTTGAGTCACTCTGTGCCTGTGCAGGCCTTGGCAATGATGGGGGGCTGTGTGGCCCTGCCCCATGCTATTCCTGCTTCAGCTGTTTCCGCAGGATCATATTGTGTAGCATGGCACATACAAGGACAATTTGGGCACATGTAGTTGGTGAATACTTCAAGGATCCAGCAGAAGTGTCCAGGCACCGGAACCATGACTTGAGCATCCCAAACTCACGCTCTATTATGATTCTTGTTTGTGTGTGTGCCTCATTTTGGAGTTCTTGTTCAGGTGTGTGTTTACTTCTGATGGGTGTCATCAGCCACTGCTCCAGTGCGTATCCAGCATCCCCCACTAGGTCACCGAGTGGGATGTCCCCATTGGCAAATCTCTGGTACAGCTGTGTCAGATGTCAGATGTGGGAATCATGATAGCTTCCAGGGCAGCCAGCACACACATTCATTATTATGCCCTGGGCATCGCACACAACCTGGCAGTTGATGGAGGGGAAGCCCTTGCGGTTGAAGTAAACCCTACCCCACTCACCAGGTGGTGCTTTGATGCATATGTGTGTGCAGTCTATTGCACCCACTACCGCAGGGTATTCTGCTATTTGGTGGAAGAGACGCATATTGCTGGCCAATGCCTCATGGGTGTTGGGGATATATACGTGCTCACCAACATGTGCTGACATGGTATCCAGGAACTGGTGGAGTACCCTGGATGCTGATGCCTGTGAAATCCCCATCATATCCCCAGTTGGCCTTTGGAAGGTACCTGTAGCTAGTATTCTTAGACCTACACATACCTTGGTATCCAATGGGATGGGTTCCCCTCTGTTAGTTCTGTGTGTGAGGCATGGCCGGCACAGCTCAACAATTTGCTGTAGGAGGTCCCTGTCCACCCAATAGCGCTCCACTATCTCCAGCTCATGTAGCCCTTGGTAGGTTACCCTGGGTCTGTACACTCTTCTCTGTCTCCTCACTGTAGGTTGGTCAATAGAATTCACATCCTCACCACCCTCAACCTATTGCACATGCTGGTTTATGATAGTAAAAGCAGCTCCTAAGATTTTTTGTTTTGCTTTTGTTTTGTAAAATGTCCCCATTTGTATACACTGATGGTGCAGAGTATTTGGGAAAAAAACAACAGGAAAAGGTGTTTGCATAGTTTATAGTGGTGTGCTGGGCTGGGCTGGTCTGCTGCTTGTGTAATTGGCTGATTCTGATACATTTCATCTGCCAGCTACACTAGTTCTTCTTGGTTACCTTCCTACTGCTGTTTTCCCTTCGCATTGCCTTCCTGTTTAAGCCTGGGGGCGCACCGCACAAACGGAGTGCTCAAATGTGCACAGAGCTGCTATTTCCTGGTTTACTTTTTTTTTCTTTAAAACCTGGTGCGCGGCGCGCACACCTGCTTAGGCTTTGTAAAGAGTACTAGGCAGGTTTAGACACACTCCCTAGCTTAGCTGTGCTAAACTAGGAGCAATCCCGAGCCACAGGGCTCCAATTCACTTACAGTATGCCTGACACCCCACCCCATGATGTCACCTATATCCTAGTCTTGCACCCAGCTATTCATACTCTTACACTGTTGGGACCTGCCTCACATGCTGGGGAAAACTGGGATTCACTATCCTTCCCCTCATTTGCATAGGATTGCCTGCTAATGCATAGTTATATGTCTCACACTGAGCCTCCCCTCTTAGCAACCATTACTCACTGGCCAGGTTGTCTTCTGCCTGCCATTAACTTGCATGGCAGAATACTGAATTTAGTTAGAATGCTTATTTTAGGTTTATTCTATTTCCCCCGATCCCGTTTGCACTTCGCTGCCCTACACTTAAACAGCCGAGATCGGCTAAAAAAAAATAAAAGTTGATTTTTTTAAATTTTGAAACAGTTTGCAATGCCAATTACCTTATACTTGGCCATTGGCATGCTACCTCAATGACATGCAGCCTTTGTTTGGAGCTGTCATAGCTCCATTTTGGATTTTGTAGAAATGTACTCGGTTACTAACCAAGTACATTTCTGCAGATAGCGCTCGTCTTGCACGGACTATTGCAAGCTTCCTGGATTGCAAAATCACCTCATTTGCATGAATTTCTCCTGCAAATGAGGTGATTTGCATAACAAGACTTAGTCCGTGCATGATTAGTACAGGAGCTCTCATGCACGCCCCTGCAGGTTGTTCCTGGATCGCATGGCAGACATATTGCCTGCTAGAGCTCCTGCACTAATCATGCACGTCGTTCAGGGCATAGAGAATCCGGGGGGAAATGTTCATGTTAAAGTTCAAAATATGGCAATTCTACTAATTTTTGAAGCTTTAAGAAAATACTATCCCTGCTTGATAGCTGATTACCTTGGTATAATTCCTTCAACATTTCATCAGTTTGGAGAGCTAGATTTATATACATATGAAGCAAAAATAGCCAGAAATGGTCAGTAATAGAAGTGCAAACTTCCAAAAATGAAATAGTCAATGGTAAAAGTGTTAATATGACAAATACTTATATACATATGTACAACCATACTGTAATAAACATTGACGTTGTGATAACCCAGTCTTTTATGGGTATTTGCACACTTACTGGAAGCTCACTGATTTCCATGGTGATAACTTGATTTTCTTGTTTTATAAGGATTACCACTGTGGCAATAGAGACTTATGACATGTTACTGACAACCTCTAGTACCTGTTTTAACAACATTTAGATGGAACAAACTGAAACAGAAGTCAGTTATCTCTTTCCTCATTTAACCTTGTTTGGTTCACTGGCATACAATGCTGCAGTTTATCTTTACGTAGCACATAAAGAGGGGTCTATATCACTTAATCGAAATTTCACTACCACAAACCACTGTCATCAAACCAAATACACTTTAGCAAATGTTCACTTCAACAAATGAATTAGCCTAAGAAAGGATCAAGTTGCCCAGCATTCCAACTGTCACAGACAGCACAGTATTTCAAACCCACCCAGGTGGGGGGATGTGCCCCCCACATTCCCCCCTAACTATATATACTGACTCCAAGATTGCACTACAGTGGGGAAAAGGGAAAATTTCTGATGATGGCCAACTTGTTCCTTTCCCTGGGTAAGTCATTCATTGAAGTGAATGTTCACTAAAGTGAATATTCGCTGTATTTAATTTGATGAACAGTGGTTCTCATCAATGAACCATTGATAAATTGATATAGACCCTATACAGAGCCATTTCTTTTCTTTCTGAGCACACTTATAATTGATATATCACTAGAAAGTTGAATTCATCCTGTCATGGAAAGGGTGGCACGTTACCTGACATAAAGGATACAAGGTAGGTGCTCCCATTCACAGGTTCAGGTAGATTATCCTGACTAACTACAGTTATAATTACTACAGTGTGACACTTTAGAAATTTAATTTGACTGGTTGCCACATATTTTTTATTACTTCCTGCCCCAGCTAAACATGGCAAATAGCATCTACTTATCATATCACAGTTACAGTGATGCACTAATACTTATATATAGCCAGGAACAAGATTTATATAATGTAAAAAGTATTTGTATCAATTAGGCACTAGCCACATAGGACAGGAATACAGCACATAAGCTGTATCTATTAGCTACCAATAGGAGTAAATATGTAGAACAGTGATGAAAGATGAGACTTATCCTATTGTAGCTTAGATGAACAACTTAGGTCATACATTTCTCACCCCAGCGTGAGTTGATTAACAATGATATCTGTGTTAAAGCAGCTAAATACTGCATGTCATGTAAACTGGATGTAGATCTGATGAAGCTCATTTAAGGGCAAAATAACTAATCTATTTGTTTTTCAATACAGAAGCTTGATTTCTAAACTTGTTATAATTGTTTGATTACTTTTAATTGAGCTTGTCTTTATTGCATGGTTCATTTTTCCTGATTTCTTTTGGATCCTCTGTCAGCAACTTTGTTTCTCAGAAGTATCGTTTTTTCCTGTAGTCAATATACCTAAATACCTATATATCTATATCTATATATATATATAAATATATATATATATATATATATATTTATATGCAGATATAGATATTAGGGCAGGACCATGAATCACTAAGAGAATCACAAAATATCAATAATTTTAAGTTGAAACCTAAAATACCAAAAAAAAGAAAATAAACCTGCACACCCCTTGCTACATATATATATATATATATATATATATATATATATATATATATATATATATATATATACACACACACACACACACACATATATATATATATATATATATATATATATATATATATATATATATACATACATGGGTCTACTTCCGAATAGCAAAATTCCAAAATGCTGAATGCTGAAGACCAAAACACCAACACGAGAATCACGAAAGTTAAAATGCCGAACACTCTAAGTATTCCCAGGGTAAGTAAACACTTATCTAATGTGGGGAATAATGCTCCTTTCCCCACTGCAGTGCAATCCCAGAATTGGTATATATAGTTGGGGGTGGGGGGGCATAGCCCCCTACCTAGGTGGGTTTTAAATAGTGTGGTGTGTTTTAATGTGGTTTTGGGTAAGTGTTTACTTGCCCTGGGAATATTTACACAGTCTGGCATTTTAACTTTCGTGATTCTCGTCTCAGCATTTTGGAATTTTGATATTATAAACTAGATCCAAACCAATTCCAAGATCACACAACAGTGGGGAAAGGGAAAAAATCCACTCATTGCTGTACTGATCCCCCAGAAAGTAATGCTGGCATTTTACGATCAGACCAGTTTTCAATCACTTATGCTGGCATTAGTATATATAATTAGCAGGGGGTCTGAATGTCTAATATTCTGAATGTTTGATGAACTGTCTGGTTCCTTTACTGTATGTATATATATATATATATATGGGTCCGCCTGACAACGTTGACAGCTCAGAACGCCGACACTGAGAACACCGACGCCAGAAGATTGACAACTGAGAAGACCGAAACACCGAACACCAGTGAGTTAGGGTTAGGCGGGTTAGGTAAGTGTGTAGTGATAGTCTTTGGGTTAGGGGCAGGTTAAGTGAGTTAGGTTAGTAAGTGTGCGGTAGTGATAGACCTTAGAGGTTGTAGATAGTTGTGTATGTGTTTTGGTGTGCTTGTGTTGTGTGTGCTTTTGGACAGGGGATTTGTTTTGTTTGTTGATTTATTATGGTTATTATGGTGTGTTGGGCATGTGAGGTTTCGTGTTTGTGAACTGTCGGTTATGTGGTGTCAGTGATTTCGTTGTCGGCATGTGAGGTTTTGTGTTTGTGAACTGTCGGTTATGTGGTGTCGGTAAACTGGTTGTCGATGTTGTGGCTTGTCGACCTTGTCAGGTAGACCCATATATATATATATATATATATATATATATATATATGGAAGCAATGATAATCAAGTTGTGTTTTGGTTGACAATTGTTTAGTCAACAACATTTGGTTGACTAACCAGACAGTTTATAAGTTTGCAAGACTGCACAGTTCTCAGGGATGTTTGGGGAATGTGCCCCACCATTGTGCAGTCTTAGCATTAGTATATATAATTGGCAGGGGGTCTGGATGGTGTTAAAAACAATGGTTTTGTTTGTTTGTTTTTTAAGTTTTAATTTTGCATGCACTAAGGTTATTGCTCTGGTGCATGCATAGTGTTGATGTTTGCTTTGTTGATGTTTATGGTCTTTCAACTATATTTAGTAGACCCATACAGAAAGACGATGTAGATATAGATCATATACTGTATATATATATATATATATATATATATATATATATATATATATATATATATATATATATAGAGAGAGAGAGATATACATATATATGTGTAGTAAGACAGACAGCTATCTCTTGTCACAGATGTACACAAAGGTTGTAGTTCATCTGATGCATGAAAGCATAACCAGAGAAACTGTGAAGTATATGACAGTAGCATCTTAACTAAAAAAACAAAAGAAACAAACATCTGCTAGGTAGAAAACATTAACCGCTAATACTGGGCAATATAACCATAATTTTTTCAGAAATGTTTTGGAGCATTAGAAGAATAAACAGACCTCCCACACGTTTGTTTTTCTAAGAAAATTATGTTGTTTTATTTATTTATCTCAAATGTATATGAGCTGACACTGTGGCCTGGTGTTAACAGTTAAAAAATGTATGATACGGTAATACGTCTAGCAAAGCATCCATTAGATAATGAAAGACACACCATTCAGTTACATACTGCATTACTTTCAGACCACAGTGTCTGAAAAGTCACTCCAAAATGTAGAGTCTTTGGTAAAGATGAATATACTTTTCTGAGAAAACAAGTTCCAGTTTCCATTCTCTAGCACTTTTTTAACAGTAAATGAAAAATAATTGCTTACACATCTGTCCTCTGACCCGGTGGCTATGAAGCGCCCACAAGAGCTAATGTTTATCCTACATGACAGAGAACGATTCAAATGTCCTTCGTATCGACGTACACACCTACAATGAATGAAAACAACATTAAATAATTCTGATTATATTTTGTACATTTATGAGCAATAACTGAATCATGACTTTGGCTATAAGCTATACAAAAGCAAAATCTGTTATAGTTGACAATAATTATCATGTTTTGGAGCTGTACTTCTAAAGCACTAGTTGCTGAAGTATAAAACAGTTACAGTTGGTATGCAATGTTAACTATCCATAAATGTTGCAACTCCTTTTAAAACTGCATGTTAAAGTAATAGGGGCTAACTTGGTATAAAACTGTGAAACTAACCAAAGCAGTTCTCCACCACATGCCCTCCAACCTAGCATAGACAGAACAGGTGAAAAACAAAGAAAATTACATAATTACTATAACATGTATCTGAGGTACTTCAGCCTTCATGATAAAGCTTAAAGAAATGACAATATGTTCAGTCTGTACCAATTTTAATACACATCTAGTTGTGCAGGTAAGAACAAGACTATAGAAATAACTGATTTCAGGTACTTTTAATGTATTGAAATATTATAAGTAATGCTACTTTAATGTAGCTCAGAAAATATTATTCCTGTGGTCCACCAAAGACCAGTCCATAAAAATGCCATCGGACTGTAGCTGGCAGACAAAATTTGCAAATTTCTTAAGAATATTATTATTCATTTTGAGAAATGGCAACCTCAGAATTAGTTATATTAGTTAAGCTGATACAGAAGAATTTGTCTTCTACACAAAATGCCTTCAGTTAATTACATATTCAGTCCATTAGTCTTGAACAAAAAGGGCTTTATAAAAAAGTAAACCATATCCAAAAATTGGAGTAAGAGGAAACTAAATTATACTTACACAACTGGAAAACATTTTGTGCTAATCTGTATTAACAGTTCTCTTGACTGCTAGAATAAAAGTGGCAGCATATCATGCTGTCTCAAAATGGCATTCCTACAATGATGTTTTGGTGGCTTGTTTGTGCAAAGGTCAGAATTTTAAAAGAAATAATGACTTTGGCTCTCAGAAGGCATATTTTCCTAAATGTGAAGAATCAAACTGGAAGTTAGTATCTCTCTCTCTCTCTCTCTGTATATATATATATATATATATATATATATATATATATATATATATATACAGATAGATGCACCGTATATGTATATATATATATATGTATATATATATATATATATATATATACACACATATATATATATATATATATATATATATATATATATATATATATATATATATATATATATATATATATATATATATATCTAGAGAGAGAGAGAGACATGGTCCCTGTGGTTTGGGAGTAGCACTACACATGCAAAGGCAGACATTTTTGTTTTGGGGATCATTATCTGAGCCATGGTAAGACAGGTTTACTATTATAGACACTAAAATTAAGAAAATAAATTACTTGCTAGTTAAGTTAGGTAAAATAGTGAGATTGTGTTTATGGGAGACACTTCTTTAAAATCCCAAAATGGAGTAAAGTATACACCTCAAGAAACAAATCAATAAATGTCAGCACAAAACAGTTGGTTAAGGATGTGCTGTCATTGAACCCCAAGGACTGACTTAAAGATTTTGAACTGGAGGAAAGACTGGACAAAGCTTTATACAGAGACTGGCCATGGGATGCATTATAAGTGGAAAGGGTTTTTTAAACCACAATCTGCTTTTTACTGCTGATGTTGCCATTCTGGAAATACAAATGACATTCCTGTTTTAGGATTCTTCATTTATCTTAGCTGCCAATTAACATGATACTAGCAGGTATTCTGGATTTGCAGATTTGTTTATTTATTCTTGGTTCTTAATTTTTATTTTTGACCCTGTCTACATACCTAAAGCTATGAGATGTCCAGACTTTTATTTACAGATGAGCTAAGCTTAGCATGACACTTACACGCAAAAGCATATTGGTGCACATTTGTACATTTTTTTAGATTACTGAGTGGTTTCTTCCTAGCACATTCCCATTTCTGGACTTGTATTCTCAAGGGGTACAGAATGCATGCTGGAGTGCAAATTCTGGATGGTCTAATATGCTGATTCTGTACATTAAGTACTGAATCCACACAGAAAAGTAAGGGGCGGGGAACTGGCTGATATAGTAGCAGATAATAATGACTGTTATTCAAACAGCAATGCCTCGGGTTGGTTCTGTCTCATCAAGTTACCAGTCAAAAATTAGCAAGCACAAAAAATCGCAATGAAGGCGAGAGGGGGGTGGTCAACCAGGGATATGAAGAAAGGAAGCAAGATTTATAAAGACAGAATCTGAAAAGGCAGAACAAAACTGATTTCATAATAACAGCTAAAAAATGATCATGTTTTGTAGGACCTTGCCTTTAAGCACAATAAAATTGAAAGAGAAAGTAAATAGATGCAAGATATAATGCAAAGACAGAGGTAGCCAAGTATTTGAAAATAGGTTGATCTCTTTGCCTGTGTCTCTGTATTTACCCCTATGATCTGGTTCTTCAATGTTTGATGGCTATTACATTTTATTCAGTAGATTAAGAGATAAAAAGACAGTTATATGCTTAAAAGAATAACTGAAATGAATAACCCTTACCTTCACATGAAACTTGAGATATTAAGGATGATGACAACCACCTATATGTGAAAATTTCAACAGCTAGATCTTTCACTTGGGTCTTAAAGAGTGTGACTGCCTACTCAGAGTCTAAAGTTGCTGCTTATTGCTAAGGCTTTTTTTATATGAGCTTTATGACATTTAGTTGATACTCTTTGTACTTCAGATCCAAAGATTTATGAACAGACTTTTAGAAAAATAAGGATAATGAAATGGTGGGATCACTTAATCTCATTCACATTGCTTAAGATGAAGCTGAGTGATGAGGAGTAAGAAAGTACAGTTGTGTACCCTTACCATAAATGTAGATGTCCGAGTGTATTCACTGTTGCAGTCTTCACACTTGGGTTATCTGCTTGCAGGTAGCCCTCAGTTGGCCTGATTATCAAAGTCTTGGGTCCTGCGTCAGTTTCTGTCTCATCTTCTATGACATCAGGTAGTCAGGGGTATAAAGCATGCAGCCAATGCCATTTTATCAGTTTTTCTTGCCCCAGATGTCAGGTGCCCCCATAATGGGAATTATATACAAGGTTACACCTCCAACAAAAAGCAAATACACCAGAAAGCTTTAAGCATAGTAAACAAGAATAGAGGTATAGGCAATAGAAGTCAGGGGGCTGGAGGGAGGGTTACCAGGACTGCAACAGTGAATACACTCGAACATCTACATTTATGGTAAGTGTACACAACTGTACTATGTTGTTCGTGTTTCACTGTTGCAGTCATCACATTTGGAAAGATTCCCAAAGCTAATGATGGGAGGAAGTAATTAGATGGCATTAGGACCAGCTATAAGGCCCTGCAAGACTGCAGTGGCAAAGCCAGCTCTGGATTTAGAAAAAATAGGCAAATGGTAATGCTTGGTGAAGGTATGTACAGAACTCCAGGTAGCAGCTTCTAGGATGTCCTTGGTAGGGACACCTCTGAGAAAGGCTGTAGAGGTAGATGCAGCCCTGGTTGAATGTGATCTTATCCCCTGCGGGGTTGGTTTTCCATGCTGCTTATAGCAGAAATTAATGCAATGGCTTATCCATTTAGAAATAGTTTGCTTTGAAATGGCCTTCCCCTCTGCCCCTGCAGCAAATGCAACCAGCAGCTGTTCAGATTTCCTGAGAGGTTTAGTCCTGTCCAAGTAAAATCTAAGTTGTTTGTGCACATCTAAGGAGTACAGGATCTGATTTCCTTTGTTCTGTGGATTAGAAAAAAGGTTGGCAAATGAATGGACTGATTAAGGGCCACACTGGATACCACCTTGGGCATGAAAGAGGGATTGGTCCTTAGAGACACTCTGTCCACATGAAAGATAATGAAAGACTCCACTGCCATGAGGGCTTGTAATTCAGACACCCTTCTTGCTGAAGTGATGGCCAAAAGGAAGATTGTTTTCCAAGAAAGGAATTTCAACTCAGCATTTGCAGCTGGTTCAAAAGGAAGTAGAGTGAGTTTCTCCAATACAAAGTTAAGGTCCCAGGCTGGTGTAGGGGATCTCCTGGGTGGTCTTGTGTTTTTGGCCCCTCTGAGGAACTGCGTCAGCAGTGGATGAGAGAAGAGGGGGTGGTTCTGTGTTGCAATGAGCTGAAATGGCTGAGACATGAATTTTGATGGAGGAAAAGGAAAGGCCCTTGTGAAGCATCTCAGTTAAGTATTGGAGAATCTGAGGTAAATTGGGCGCTGCTGTACCCATGTCCTGAGTTTGGTCCCAGGAGCAGAATCTTTTCCATTTTTCGGCATAGGATTTTCTAGTACTAGGCCTCCTTGCCTCCAGAATGGCATCCTGAGGGATGGTAAAGGAGAGATCAGGTAATTAGCCAGGCTGCCAGGTTCGGGGTTTAAAGCTGTGGGTACAGAATCTGGCCCTCCTGCTGGGACAGCAGGGCAGGTATCTGAGGCAGGTGCCATGGTGCCAGTAGTGACACACTGTGCAAAAGGGGGTACCAGTATTGGTGGGGCCAGTCTGGTGCAATCAGTACCATCCTTGGTTTGTCCAGTTTGATCTTTTGTAGTACCTTGGAGAGGAGAGGCAGAGGGGGAAAGGCATAAACTGATAGGCTTTTCCACATGAAGGACAGGGCATCCACTTTCTAAGCTTGTTTGTGGGGAGTCCTTTTGCAGAATTGGTAGATCTGGGGGAAGGCAAACAGGTCTATCGCTGGGCTCCCCCATTTGTCTCTCAACATGTTGAATATCTTTGGTTCCAGTTTCCAGTCGTGTGGGTCCATGAGATTTCTGCTTAGGTTGTCTGCCAGTGTGTTTAGCTTTCCTGGCAGGAATTGAGCCTGTAGGTGCACATGGTAGCTCAAAGCTGTGTTCCACAGAGCCATAGCTAGTCTGCAGAGAGGGTATGAGTGGGTTCCCCCCTGCTTGTTTCTGTACCACATAGTGGTGTTGTCCATCTTTAAAAATAATTGTCCTGGAAGAATGTGGTCCTTGAAGGCTGTCAGAGCATACTGTATGGCTAACATTTCTTTTTGATTGATATGCAGGTTCATTTGACTTGGGTTCCATTTTCCCTGAATGCACTGCCCTGCCAAGTGAGCCCCCCATGCATAGTCTGATGCATCTTTTGCTAGGGTTTAGGCGTCAGGGGGTAGAAGTCCCTCGTTCTGGTGGCAGGCCTCTGCCCACCAAAGGAACTCTATCTGTAGACAAGGTATGATAGGAATCATTGATTCTTGATCCTGAGAATGTTGACATCATAGGCTTTTTAGATATCATTGTAGTTTCCTCATATGCAGTCTTGCATATGGAATTAGTAGAATGCAGGAGGCCATGAACCCTAGGGCTTGCAGAATTTTCCTTGCAGATAGCTGGGTCTTTGTAGCCAGTAGTTTGAAGTAGGCTGTCAAATTAACTTTTTTCTCTGGCGTGAGGTAGGCCATCTGGGAAGTTGTATTCAAGCTTTCTCCCAGTAATACCATTTGTTGGCAGGGTACAAGATGTGACTTTTTTTCGTTTATAGTGTACCCCAGAGAAGTTAGCAATTTCTTTACAAAAGCCAGATGATTTAATAGTATGTCCTGGCATTCTGCCTGAATTAGATAATTGTCCAGGTATGGGTATATTTGAATATTTCTTTGCCTGCAAAATACAATGACTGGACCCTGGGTGCAGTAGATAAGCCAAAGGGCAGTGCAGAGAACTGGTAGTGCATGTAGCCTGCTTTGAAGCGTAGGTATCTTCTGCAGGATTCCCTTATTGGGATGTGCATGTAGGCTTACTTTAAATCCAGTGTTGCCAACCAGGCATCTTTGCCTAGCATGGGAAGCAGCTGATGAGTTAGTATCTTGAATTTTGGGATTACCAAAAATGTGTTTAGGATAGACAGGTCCAGGATAGGATGCCAAGAATTGCCTTTACTGGGTACCAGAAAAAGTCTTGAGTAGAAACCTTGTCCCCATTCTTCTTCTGGAACAGGCTGAAAAGCTCTGATGCTTAAAAGAGAGAGAACTTGCTTTTGAGCCTCTGCCCACTGATTTGGGGGTAGGTCTGGCCAGCCGTTTGGGGTTGGTAAGGAGTGGAAGTGGAATCTGTATCCTTGGGAAACTATATTTAAAACCCATTTGACCTGGGTAATGAGTTCCCAATTTTTTGCATGCAGGGCAATCTTTCCCCCTAAAGGAGCAGTCAGTTGAGCAGGGCTTGGAAGGTTTAAAGTTAAGTCATTGAGACAGTTTACCATAGGGGGGAGTCTTACTACTCCCTGCTTTGGAAGTGGGAGCCCCCCACTGTTTAGGCCTATAAGTACCTTGAGACTGAAGCCTGGATGTTCTGATGGGTCTGGGTTTGGACTGAGAAGGCCTGGAAGAGGCAGGAAAGGACCAATTCTTAGAGGGCCAGTGCCTACTAAATCTGGGAGGTTGTACTTGCAGGAAATCTTTGTTTTCATAGATTTAGCTTTTTCCTCCATCTTTTTAAGTACTTCTTCTGCTTTGCTGCCAAACAGGCGGTCTTGGTTTAAGGGAGCATCTAGCAATTTAGCTTTAACATGATCTGCCAGAGATTGCTCCTTAAGCCACGCATGCCTTCTAAGTACAGACCCAGTGACAGCAGCCCTGCAAGATGCCTCTAATGAATTAAAACATTGCAAAGTATGTTTTCCAACTTGTTCAGCAGAATGCATTAAATCCTGTAATTCTTTATTTTCAGTGCAGTCAGGAATCAACATCATTTTCTGTTTAAGCAATCCAATAATATGCTGCTGATACTTTAACATATGAAACTGGCAGTTTAAAGCCCTACTGGATAAAGTAGCAGAAGTGTATACCTTCTTTCCCCATCTATCCAGTGCCCTGGAATCTCTATCAGAGGAGGTAGGATTTTTGGCGGTAGTAGCCTTAATGCCCTTGGGTCCCTGTGAAATGGTCTCTGGATTCGCAGTAGGATTTTTAAAGAGGAACTTGTGAGAGTCAGGTACCCTGTAATACCTATCAGGTTTTCTGGGAGCAGGAGGTAAAGAGTCAGGGGCCAGGCTAGATTCCAAGAAGGCATCACCTACAATGTCTAGTACAGGAGGGATAGCTAAAGGCCTGTGTTGAGGCAGGATTAAGAATTCCCTAAGCCTCTTTTTGGAGTCAGAGTAATCCTGGCTTTCCCAGTGGAAATGCTCCCTAAGAGTATGCAAGGTTTCACCAAAAGAGAAATCCTCTGGAGGGGAAGCACAGGGAATGGAGTCCTCTGCATCAGAATCCTCATAGGTAGATAAGGGCAAATCCTGGTCATCAGAGAAAACAGAAATTTCAGAATCCTGATCAGAAGAATCAGAAGGAAAATCAGTCCTAGGTCTCTTAGAGGAGTTAGGGTGGCTTCCCCTGATTAGAGTAATAAGGTCCTCAGCCATTCTTATCATTTGTTTTTTCGGGCTTAGGGGTCAGACCATGCGGTCTGGGCATCGTTTTATTTAGGCATAGGTCAAGTTTTAGACCTAGAAGAAGAAGATGGCATTGGTTTAATATGCAAGTCAGTAAGTCTGAATACACCCTCAGAAGCCGGTGCCTGCACAACAGCTCCGGACCCATCCAAGGTAGAGACATCCTCAGGTTCCACAGTAGAAGAAGTATCTTGCAGCATACCGGACTCTGAACGGGTCTCAGTAGAGGCCTGTGAATCTGAAGTAGAGGGTATCAGGGGCTGCAAAAGCACTTCACTGAGTACCGGCGAACTGACGACTAGCTTAGGAGAAGCGTCGTCTGCAGCTTTGGACCTAAGCGGTCTGTGTCTGTCTTTATCTTTGTGTTTTTTCAAAATATCGGTAGTCAGGTGGCTTACTGAAGCCATTTCTGGATAATTGAACTGAGTACCAAAATATTTAGAAGTGTAAATGAACTGAAGACAAATAGTTTGTTGTTTAAATAGGGCACAAAACCGACAGCGAGGTACGTTGTGGTCTGGGCCTAGGCAAGGAATGCAGTACGAATGGAAATCTTTATGAGGTATTTGCTTTCCACAAGAAATACAATTATTAACTTTTACTGACATCGGTTTAGAGCAAGAAAAAGTTTCCCCAACAGGGTACTTAGCTTAGTTGAAGACTTCGGTTCTGAAACTCGAAAACGAAAATTTCAGGAGTCGGCCGACCAGCACTTGCGAACTGCTTCTGCTTCGGGCACCGCACGGCAAGAAAGACTGATAAAATGGTGTCGGCTGCATGCTTTATACCCCTCACTACATGATGTCATGGAAGATGAGACAGCAACCGATGCAGGACCCAAGACTTTGATAATCAGGCCGACTAAGGGGTACCTGCAAGCAGACAACCCAAATGTGATGACTGCAACAGTGAAATATGAAGAACATCATGGAGGGGATTCTTTTGCTTCTGATATCAACTACTTGCAGAATGTAACATTGTCTGTCATGTGACAACAAGATGTAGAATTACATTTCACTGAATATGGACTGTTCAAAATCAGTGAAGTAGCAGTGTAGACAGTGCAGATATTATACTGGTGCCACCAATTATCACAAGCTTTCTGCTGCTCTGCTGCATAAAGCCTTACTGGAAAAACGGTAAAAACACAGATGATGGATGATTCCCACATTAGGGTTGCATATGTTTCTCCTCAGCAAATCAATACAATTATTTTATTTGCTTATTTATTTATTTATTTGTTTATGTATGTATGTATTTATTTTTGTTTCTCCCCACCGATCTTTTACAGCTGTCAGCTTTTATCCCTTGGTTTCCACAGTCTTGGCATCTTAATGGTCTGTTTTTGGGTACTCCAAAATGTGACTATTCACTGGGTATGCCTCATGACTCCTCAGAAAATTGACCTTGTGGCATGTCAGTATTTAACCTCAGGGAATGAGTGATCCTATAAAAATTGTGAGTCATCATTCTTGTGATGGCCAGTCACGTTCTCTAGCTCTAACAGTAGCTACTGCAATGAGGTCAGGAGATGTTTTGCAAGGCTTTTGGCTTCTACTAGAGGTTACAGAGGCATCAGGTTCCCCAAACTATGCCCCAAGATAGGACAGCTTTCTGCTCATCACTTCATTTCATTTCCCCAGCCAACCCTACAAGCAGACTGAGTCCATTCCCAAACTGGAGTCACCAGTGGTACAGGTGGACACCCTGTTTACAGATCATTTGGATGGCTCTCTCAGCATTTTTGCAGTATAGTGAAAAATGGTTCAGCTGATTTAATTTTGCTAACATAATTCAGTAATTAAAAACTATGGGAGTTACACTGTATTTATTTATTTAAACATACACACCTCTCACAAAAGGTTCAGATATTTGTCCACCTCACAAGACTGTTCAGCTTGAAACAGCTTCACATTTTAAGCCCTGTTTGGTGTGTGTGTGTGTGTGTGTGTGTGTGTGTGTGTGTGTGTGTGTGTGTGTGTGTGTGTGTGTGTGTGTGTGTGTATGTCAGTAGCAGACAAAGGTCAAAATAAGGAATAAGCTGTCCTCTAGAAGAGTCCAATATGGAAAAAAATGAGAGAGGGAGAAAACTATTGTTTCACAACATAATGCTACTATTTCTGCTAAAAATATTTGTAAGAAATTGCAAAAGCAGTCCCCAGTGAAAGATGAGAAACTGTAACTGAAATAACAGAATACAAAGCAACACTATGAACACAGATAACTTAAGACACTAGAAAGGGATAAGAAGATAGGAGATTACTCAATGAGTAATGCAATTTTGGGAAAGATCTGTAGTCAGGAAGTAATTAGTTGGTCAATTTTAGTTGTGATGTAGGTACAAATAAAAGTTTGAAGTTATGAGAGTATCATAATTTGTTAATCTTTGTTGTATCAGGCTTCAATGTTTATAACTCTAAAATAAGACATCCTGTAATAGCAACACATATGGTATTAACTAAGAGGATCTATACATCTAAATACATTTAATCCATGCGATATCGATATACATAAAGAGGAATATGTGGCTCAGACATTTCCCTTCCCTTGAATAATTACTTATTTAGGTTAATGACAAGACAGTTTGCTAGCATAAGTCTTTGCTGTGACTTACAAATATGTAGCTCATTGCACTGCACAAAGTAGCACAGGTTGTGGCCAATTTGAAGACAAAGATATTGTGACCACACAATGGCAGAAATAGCACAGTATGCAGTGCATGCTGCTGACTGTATGATGATATGAAAATGAGAAACTGCTTGCAAATAATCCATAAAGATTATGGAAAGGAAGGAACTCTAAATGGTAGACTGATTCACAAGTCAGCCTCATAGAAACAGACAACTGGTGCCAGAGCCATGGCCTCAAGCTAAACGCCAAAAAGTGTATAGTCATCCCCTTTGGCAAAAACAAAGTGCCCACAAATTACCACATAGGTGGTAATCCATTAAGTACAGAAGAAGTAATTAAGGACCTGGGGACCCAAGTTGATAGCAATCTCTCATTTGACAACCACATGGCCAAAGTGGTTAGAAAAACATTTTATATAGCCCACCTAATCATGAAGGGAATCACATCTAGATCAGGGGAGGTCATCGTGCCTCTTTACTCATCCCTCATCAGGCCCATAATTGAGTACAATGCCCCTTTTGGGATGTACCTTACCAGACACCTGCAGCAACTGGAAAGACCCCAAAAGTACCTCACCAAGAGGATCAAAGGGCTCAAACAGATGCCATATGCTGCCCAGTTAAAGAAGCTCCAGCTCTACTCAGTGGCATACCACCTGCTCAGAGGCGATCTGTGCCTGACGTATAAAGCCACGTCCAACCCGGAATTAATGGACATGCTACACCTCAGAAAATCCAAATCCCATCGAGCTACGCGCTCGAGAGACTTGAACCTTAGCACTGAAATAAATAGGACATGCTGGAGGGACAGATTCATAACCCAGAGGCTCCCTTCACTCTGGAATAAAATCCCAGTCCAGGTTAGGCAGAGTCCCTTATTGACTCTCTTCAAGAGGAATCTTGATGAGTGGATGGGAGATCGTAGGTTTACTCCGGGTATCACTTCTGTGTCACTGTTAGACAGAGGCACAGTGTACTAACTCGAAAAAGGGCATAGCAAAATTAATTTAAAATGGGTGGCGAAAGCCAAACACACTCTGGCTAGGCTTATAAATGCCCTAGGGCAGATAGCCTAGTATGAACCTATGAACCTATGAACCTAAGTATACAAATAGGGCATGCTACATGCAGTGCATCTGACATACCACCAGCACAAAGACTGCAGACTGTTGACCATTTATGGGTGGATAAGTAGACTGTAAGGAACCTATTTAATTTGTGTCACCCACAGGCTGAACTGAGGTGGAAGCATGGTATGCCTTTTCCGGCAGATACAATGATATAAGTGCTGTTTTTCGGTCAAATGAGTTTTCAGTCATATGGGTTTTCAGTCACATGAACTTTTGGTCTTTGGTCTCAGTCAAATGGGCTTCGGTCATATGAACTTTCGGTCATAGGTAGTGAACCCATATATATATATATATATATATATATATATATATATATATATATATATATATGTGTGTGTGTGTGTGTGTGTGTGTGTGTGTGTGTGTGTGTGTGTGTGTGTTACCCTTGCCTCATGAATCCTAAACTAGTTCTTTTATTTAATGCTGCAACCTTACATGCATAGGAACAAATCTGCTTTCCCAGGTGAAGGGAGGAGAGAACCATCACCATGTGTGTTTTTATGACATATTCTGTTTCTTTGAGATCTTGAGAGCCATATGCTGCTATCAAAACTATGTCTAGTCCAAATGGCCTGCACTACATTAACAGGAAGGGCTTCTACTCCATGTACTGCTGTGTGGTCTGTAATTCCCAGGACATTATTTATAATGTATCTAGCTGCCACTTGGGCAGTGCACAGAATTCATACATCTGACACATGTGTGACCAATGATTCCTGCAAGTGGACATCCCAGAAGATTGTCTAGTTAATAGGTGCACTCATACACACATGCTAGACAGGCAGGTTTGAACATACAGGTACCATGCAAGCAAGCAGTAACTCACATACAATATATTTCCTGTTGTGTATTGCAGATGATGCAGTATACACCCTAGATCTCTGATGATCTCAACAGCAACCCCAGATCATGAAGAAAATGGCCCATAACACAGACCAAGAAGAAACCTGAAACATACAATGCAATGTATTTGGACTACTGACGGGATGTTCCAGATATCTAGACACCTTAGGAGGAGCACTGCAATACAGCCCAGGACTATGCAGGATCTTTGTTGTGCATGCCATGCTACAGTACATCTCATTTGTAAATAAATACAGCAGCAAGTGAACATCATGGCAGAGCCTTATATATACCAGCTGTAGCAGCAGCAGAATGGCAGGTGAAGAGTCAGGGGAGGAACATGCAGTAGAAGTACCATAACTGAAGCAGAGATGGGCATGATACACTGCAAAACTGACAAAGAGGTGGCATCTGGCCCATGACTATGATGCATGACACAGGCAATGCAAAATAAAATGATGCAAGCATTATCACATGGAGGCTGTGTAGGGCAGAGCATGGACTGGCCATGCTGTGCATCAGACATCATCATAAGCAGAAGGTTAGGAGGTGGGCAGGGTAAAGTTGTCATCACTTGCACAGATAGGGGAGCACAGTGACAGGTAACTGCAAAGCTATAACATGAGGCAGGGTTATGAGAGGTGAACATAGTAACCATGTATTCTGGAAGGTCGTGGAGAGCCAGAGATCATATCTTTCAGGGGTGCAGTGTAATGATCAGGATGCAACCATTGGTGGTATCCATAGTGTTGTCTTGCAATGTTAAAGCTTGTCAGGGCTTCAGGTGGTCCATGACAGAGAAGGGGTAGAAATACAAGACAGTGCATGTGCACCTTGATACGGCAGCCCATGTTATTGGCCCTGATAACTGCTATTGTCCAAGACTTGGTCTAAGTCCGTGACTGAAGTTGGCAGGCTGTGTGCCCATAGGTGATAGGGAAGAGACAGACCTAAAGGACCACGGTAGGCAGCCTGATGAGACACCAAAGATGCTAAGTCAGAGGAGTGCTATTCCCCAGGATCTGGTTGCCACCAATAACTAGGAGTAGCAGGTTGTGTGTCCACAGGTGATAGTGATGCCATGATAACAGTTTGTGTAGTCTGACTAGAGTTGGTCTATAGCTGACCTCTTTGCATCTGGACCCTCCTATAGCCATAGACTACATGGACTGTAGAGATAGACTGGATGGCTGATGTAAAGTGTGTCATGGAGGCACCAATGAAGGCAACATTTGCCACCAGTGATCACTGCAGCATCATGTGTTTCCAATCCCAATACTCCATTACACCATGTAGTTAGTGCAACTTATTTCATAAGTCATGAAACATAATCACTATCCACACAATGCCATGGGTAGCAGTCATTTGTGCCTGGATCACTGCCCCACACATCTGCTTACAAATACTCAGTGTTGTAGCCATTATTAGCATGGTCCTAGAGTAACAGACGTGTTGGATCCCTTGCTTCTATCCCTTAAGGTGGGTATGTGCACTTCAGAGATGGTGTACATTTTGGATGCTGTGTGGGCTAAGGACACCAGTGGAACCCATGAGGAACTCTCAGGTACAGGATGTCTGTCATGCACTGATGAGGCTGTGTGATCTACATGAAACTGGTCCCCTTCCCTGTAATTTTGCAGACAGCGCCACTATATCTTGAGACTGTGCCACTTGCATTTTACTCCCACTGTCAGCCATAGTTTTTTTTTTTTTTTGTTGTGCATGAAATCACTGTCAGCTTACATATCTGTGCTTCTATAACCCCTTGTGGCACACATACAGCTGTACATTAAATTACAGCAACAGCACATGCTGAAACATGCCTTGTCATGCAGGTTGTTGCAGTTGCAGACCAAATGTGTAGGGAAGGACAAATATGCAGGTGGGCTTGGTCATGTCTTCCCTGAAAATAGGCAATGGAGTGTGCTATTTTGTGCTATAGCAAATACAGACATTACTAACTTGATGTTTCACCTACTGACACACACCAAGCTTCCACTTCCAAGCCACCCAAAAGTTTAAGAAAGCACTCTCCCAACCGATGAATGATACCAAATGCTCCTCAGCTTTATTTAGCTGCTTCAGTGTTGATGGTCCACCTTGGCAGTGGACCTATTTATCACAATGTCCCACTCTTTTTCCTTTCTTTGGAATATCATACCAGTAAACCCTTGTCACACATGTTGTCACACATGATCTATTATGTCTACCCACAGCAATTACACCCTACACCAGTCCCTGCCAACTCTGGTCCCAGTAATTCTTATCTGTGGCATCTTTGCCCAGGATATGAATGCCAAGTATGGAGGGTATGCAGCAGTACTTCCTTCTTCTGGTTAGTAAACTTTTCAAGGCTCTGACTCCCTCAGGTGGCCATGCCAGTACCTATGCACCTGAGGACAAAATATGCCAGTCAGTGGGCATGTATTATACGGTCTGGCATGAACATAACTATGGCCACAACCTCCACCCTTTTTATAGACCTGCTTCACCAGAGGGAGGCAAAGGTTCAAGGGAGGCAGTCTGCAATGCACTGTGAGCGTTTTAATTTTTCAGAACCACCACGTTCTATTATTTTGCTGTTGCACAGGTATGCTTAACACTAACAATGCATATTTTGTTTTCCAATGGTGGAGCAGCAACAGGTGAATATGACTAGTGATGCAAAAAGTGGAAACACCCCTCCTGGCAGTGCACTGTGTATGATGTCTGGGTTAGCCCACAATGCAATTGAGACTGTATTAGTTGCACATGCTTATGTGATAATAGTTTCCACTGTATTGTTCTTCTGCAGTTCACGTTTTGGAGGCGTGGAAGGTGAGGCCACTGTCAACTGAGAGTGCTGGCTACTTCTTCTGGCTCTGGGTCAGCAGTGGTGACTAGGTCTGCTATAAAAGAGGGACAGTGGCTCCCCTGCTGAAAATGACTTGGGAGGTGGTCACAGGTGCTTTCCATGTTGTCTTCTGGAGGGAACTCTTCTCCTGAAAGTGGACCTGAGAAGTCTCCAGTCATTTTCCAGCATCTGGTGCTCTGGCAGCTGCATGCCTGCCTCTGCAATATGCAGTGCCTTCTGGCATGGCTGGAGGAAAACAGCTGGTAGACCCCCACCCTTCAGACCACCAGGGGAGTGACTGGAGTATAGCATCAGCCATCCAAGTGAGTGACACCTCTGTTTCTTTCCCTGTGTTTGGCCTGGAATCACTGGCATCTATGCATGTGAGAAGTCTGCCCCATGCCCATCCTGGTGTTTTCCAGCTTTTATGCATATATCACCCATTTGCTGTATTTCACTTTCTGCCACTGATAGTTGCCATTCTCCATTTGAATCATCCACAGCCAACCCACACTATCTTCCCCACCTGCCCTTCTTTTGTATCCCCTACAAAAGATGCTCTTTTCAATAAAGACATTATATCCCCCCCACCTATCATACTTTACAATTACAATTCTGCATGTCATTTCTGCTTGTTGTTCTCCCATTTCCATCTTTACAATCTATCCCATTCCTGCTTACTTATATGAACAGGGTTGCTGTTTTATGGTACAAACCCACAATGATGTGTCTGCTGGCCTCTGTGTTGACTTCTTGTGCTGAATTGGCATAACATGGAGTTATGTGTCACTACATGTGCATTACTTGGCCATACTTCTCTGCCATGGTTGACATACATAACATCTATCACATGTATTACTGCCGCTTGCTGTTCCTGCCATGGAACAGCCTAGCATTGCTTATTACATTATCTCTACATTCTGTTTACTTATGAAGTGCTTTGCTTGGAATGCCAGTGTTGTCCAGTGCTTAATACTTGTCTGATTATCACTGGACTTCTTTGCACAATGAACACCACAAAAAAATTAGTGTTGTACATCCGTGAAGTACCTATGTGTGGATCCTGGCTCTTTACTTTGTCTAAAACAGAATTTATTACAAAATATAATTAAATCCAGACTGGAAAACATTTATATAAGTAAGTCTAGCCTCATATGGCAAAACCATAACAGGGCATTTAAATGTTTAAACACTGCATCATAATCTGTACAGATTGTTTTCTTATAGTTCATGAATTTGTCAGCAAAACATCCAGATTTCTGAGTCACTTGTCTGCTCCACCATGTGTACATATTTTTTTTTTTTTTTTGCTTGAAGGGTTCAGCTTCTTCAATTATTTTCTAGTTTCCTGCATTGCCAAAAAGAAATATTCACTCACTTTTGTAGTCATCTGTCACAACAGAATGATGGTAGTTTCGGAAATAAAATTATTTGATCTTTGTAGGCTTGCTTTTTCATCACTTGGAAAAATCACCCTTCAAAACAGCCAAGAACAGCTAAGTACAAGAACAAGATGCACAATTTGGCAAATGGAGATAGGTAGAAATACAGATCATGCACTTTTCCCCAGCTGTCCATTCCTCTCACACAACTCACCCATCTAAACAACTATGTTCAAACCTGTGATTCTATTTATTTGCGTAAAGTGGATGTGGCATGAGCCAGTCTGTAATAACCTGATTAGTTCACCAAGCATTTGTCTCAATAGCACTCTTCGAAAGAGGATGATGTTAATTTACATTTTTATTAATTGTTAAATGTTCAAGTTCTACTTACTTGGAGAATTTTAGAGCTTTTGTTTGCAATTCTGATGTCTTTCAGCTAGCAGAAATTAGACACACATTCCTTGCTGCTTATAAATCTGGCATGGTATTTTTATAAGTCTGAGATTTCTTAATAAAAATGGTTTACTCTCTATTGTACAATTAGAGGGAAAAAAGTAATATGCTTAGTTCTTCCTTTTCTTATCAGGCAGACTATATCAACTATACTGCATCCTAAGAAATGTTGATGGGCTCCACAGGTGTACATGGCTTGAGATCTTACCCTATGTTCAAAAAAACAAAGAAAGGCAGCTTAAGATGTAGTATCTATTTATGGAGTTCAGAACTGAAATTCAATTTTGTTTACCTATTTGAGTGTATATTACTCTAATGGTGTGCACATGATAATCTACCTAATTATACTTGTTTATTGTACAGGGAAATATAAAAGATCATTACTTCAGTTTAGATTGATGACTTATAGTACTATATAGCAATTATAGGCTGATTATATAGAAGCACTTTCCTACACTTCCATAATCAACACAGTAATGGATTATTTGAAGAACCTAGAGAATATAACTATGATATAGAATTACGTACCAGCAAATGTCTGCAGCAGTGACCACCCTATGTTCCAATAACCAGGCATCACAAACATAACCATGCAATGTGCAAAACACAGAAGGGGGAGTTGAGATCAATCTAAGAAATTCCAGCCATCCTCCTCAAGTGTCTCATTCAGCTGGCAGCAATCCATCTGGCTTGACGATATTCACTGACTACAAAACAGTAATTCTCAGAAAGTTTAACAGTTACCCACCACCCCCAGAAAGTGAAACACAATTGTGGCTTTTCAGTTTTCAGTCTATTTCCTATATGACTAGACAGCAGACCTTCAATCCTTCTTATGAGTTATAGGCTTAGACCAGTAGCCTTTTTTTACAGATGAAAAACCCATCCATCTTGAACCAAAGCCAAGAGAAATCAAGTGGCTTAGCAGAAGTAACAATAATTTCCTGACATGAAGCAAAAGGACTATAAAACACAGCCTCAGATCAGAGAAGTGAAGTGATGTAATCACAAAAAATCAGTCAAAGGGAAAAAATTGTTAAGTCCACCAGATGTTATGTCTCAAGAAAAGTGAAGTACTGAGCCAGCATGTACAGCACTCAAAAAGTGGATCTAGTGAAACGCAATGACACAACCATAGACTAGGTCCAAAATAGTATAGATGAAAATAAGCTAAAATCCAAGAAAAGTAAAGCCTCTGATCCATGACAGAGTTCCTAAAGACTACGAGATCTGGTAACCACACAGAAAAAGGATCAAATGATAACAGGTCAAGGGCAATAAAGCAACAAGGCAGTAAGGTACTCAGTCTGAGGCCCAATAACATTTAAGGTATATCCATGGAAAGGAAATAGCTAAGTTAATGACAAATGGCATTAAAGGCGTGAGATGCTGTGAAATCCAGAGGCTTCTCAGAAGCATAGTCAGCTCAAAGATTCTCCTAAGTGGGTAAAACTCTTAAAACCCTGAAGAAGGGAATAAGGCATAGATCAGGGGAAAAGACAATCTACTAATAACAGTAAGGTAGCAAGGCAAGAAGGACAGAAGTTCAAAGGCCAGAATGAACCTAGTCTGTCTGTGGATGACACCAGCCAGAGGAAAATTCTTGAATCCCAATGAGGAATTAAAGTAAGTCACAATTTAAAATATTCTCATAAGGTCCTAAATTACTAACGACCAGTGCCAAAGGACCCCAGTAAATTCCAAAGGCTAAACAGGAACAGGTGAAGTGTTTCCTGAATACCTTGGTTTTCTATCAGGGAGTGAAGATTAGGGAAAGTGCACTAACCAAACAGTTGGAATGGAGAAGGACAGCAGGCTCTGGTGCCATGTGCAAAAAAAGACCAGGAGGCAACAAGTAACCATTCAGATAAATTCCATTGAAATCAAAATCTGAATCAAAGTCCATAAGGGGATCCAATAAGTGATAATACGAAGGCAGATGGAAGACCAGGAATGCTTCCCAGTCCAAGGGTCTGGAATAAAACTGAAGAAAGGAAGACGGCTGATTCAGAATACAGACAGACTCAAAAGAAAATATTCAAGCAGAGAAAAGAAGTCAGGCTATGTGCTCAGCCTAAGTTCCTTGATATCTGAAAATGGTCAACCCAAACCAAAGCCAGACATAGCTAGAACTTGAGTCTGTACAAGTAGATGAAGAGACAAACACCTAAGCTGGTCCTATTTAAGCATAATTTGGATGACTGGATGGGTAAATGAAAATTCACTCCGGGGTTCCACTTGTGTCCTTCTTGGACAGGGACAATAAGTGCTGATTTTAGTGTTTGCTTGAACCAGACACTCTTGATGACATGGTTTGAACTTGGCTAGGTTTGTAAGGGTCCTGAGGACATTAGCCTAGTAACCTTCTTTGATCATATGATCCTATGATGAGACTAATGATGAGACCTGGATAGACCACGATTGTAGTGGAAAACAGAAGCATGGGTAGGGAGGGGCAATCACCTTGGATGTAAAGTGTTGGGAGGGTGCAATCGGCCCTTCGTCACCCTGTTTAATTTTTGTTCTTCAGTTTAAGAACTATCGGGCAGGGTATGAATGTAACTGTAATAACCTGATCGCTATAAAGTAGCAATTAGACTATTTCAGTGAAGTTTTTTTTTTTTCTTGTTCTCTTCAGTGGAGGAGCTAACTTGGATGAGCACAGATGTAAATGTAAGAATCTGATGCCTACAATGTAGCCATCAGGCTATTACAGTGAACTGTATTTTTTTTTTTTGCTCTTTAGTGGAAGAGCTGTTGTGGGGGGGGGGTGAAACTGTAATAATCTGATCAGGTTATTACAGGGAAGTGCTATTTTATTTTTTTTCTTCAACTGAAGAGCTAGCTGGGTGGGGGTGTGAATGTATTAAATGTGATAACCCGATAGCTACAATGTACAGTGATTTTTTTTTTTTTGCTGCTATTCAATGGAAGACCTAGCTGGGGGCCAGGGATGTAATTATAATAATCCAGTCACTAGAATGTAGCAATTGGGGGTTATTTAAGAGAAGTGCTTTTTCTTTTTGTTTTTTGTTTTTTTTTTTGTTTGTTTTGCTCTTGCAGTTGAAGAGCTACCTGGGCTGGTATGCTGGTTTGTGTTATTGGCACAGGGTGCTGATTGAGCCAGCTAGACCTCTGGTGGCAAGTAAAGAGAACTCCTGGGGCAACCACATGATGATCAACATTTAATGTATGAATGGTTAAGGAGAGGTGAATTCAAACCAAAAGATGAAAGGCTAATAATAGTGGCTCAAGATCTCGGGATATGTAAATGTTGACTTAGAAAATCTATAGAAAGAGTGAGAAACCCAGACAAATGTAGGTTCTGTAATATGTAACTAGAAACAGTAGCACATCTGATTGCTGGCTATGGATAAAGGAATATATATTGAAAGGCAAAATACACTAAAAATTAAGTAGCATTGTCAAATACATTCATTTTAGTGTTGTCAGATCACAGTTGATGCCTTTTAAAACATACGTTTTATTTAGTTATTAAAAACCTCTAAAAGGTTGATCTTGGCTTAATAGAAGCCATACATTTATTCATGGTGGTAGCGATAGCTGAAAAGTGTCCAAAGATCAGTCTATTAAACCATTTAATAAATAGTAAAGAACAATAAATACATTAACTACTAAGGAAACTATAGCATCTTATACACAAATGGTAAGGTAGATGCAGGTATACTAGTCAGCCTGTTTTCAGTACTCCTTTTTGAAGGCACTGGAAATCCTTTTCTTGTCTCTTGGTCATTGCTATAACTGATCAATGGGAAACTTAAATATGTTAACTTCTTAAACTGTTCTATTAACAACTTACTCTGTATGTCTATGTGCATGTTTCTTTCAGAGTTAAGCAGGCTAAAGATCCATTCAGTGAAAAAATAATACAAGCACAAACACAGACCACATAGTCTTTTTGTTTTACAAGTACTCAGGCCTATCTTCATTCGAGGTAATATATGCGTCTGCTAAAAACAGTCGAATAAAGCCAAGACAGGAGCAGAAGCAAAGGGAAAAGGATGGTAAGTGGAAAGAATGATTTCAAAGATTAATTTGGGGTAAAAATATGTTAGCTATTTTGTAGATAAAACTCATCACTGGCAAGAGAAATAGATAACAGGTTGCAGATGCATTTTATTTCTTTCAAATGCAGACTAGCTTAGTGAAACATTTTCGCTTTGTGGGCATTTTTCTTCATCTCCAAACATGTTCAAATCAATCTCTGTATTAAGCATTTCTTATATTCTAGTGCTATTTTTCCTTACAATATAATGCACTGTCCTATTTGCCGGTGACCCCTGTTGTCTTCTAAGCCTGTCTTAACTCTGTTAAGCTGAAATCTAAGACTTTTTATTAATAAGTAAATGCACTGTTACAGCTTACCATATTGGTAATTGCATTAAGGACTGCAGTAACATACAAATATTTTGTAAAATAGCTCATTGCTGAACAAGAAGTTAAGTAGAAGTCAACATTAGCATCGTTCTCTAATGCAGGTCTTATAACTTGTTTTCCTTCAGTAGTTTCTAAAACAAGTGAAAAACAAAGTTCCACTTCTATGTAACATCTTAGATGAGCATTTCCAGGAAATTGACTGTAATCTTCCATGAAGTGAAAACAATGGCATGATTTTCATTAGATGTTTAAATGTGGGGATATTCCTTTAGTTACATGAGTGAAAGTCTTTCTTTCTTCTTCATTAAATAGCTAAGAAAGTGAACAATGTTCCCACATAGTCAAGGTTTGCCAGAGACCAAACCATTGCTACTAACAATAAAATATACAAAAAGGCCCTGCTATGAAGACCAGAATTCTGCTTTTCTATTGAGCTCATACAAGATAATGCAGGTTGTTTAGGGTATATTGAATACAAAGAGATGACATTTTCAAATCAAGCTGGCAGCAATAAAGCAGTGACATGGAATATGGCATTCTGGTTGCAGGTGGTTCAGACACCTTTTGACTCCAACATGCTCATTAATGTTGAAAGAGTGCAACAGCACTGCTGTCATCTCTGAACTTAATTTTTCTATGGCAAATTTTCAGAATTTTCATTTTGATACATGCTATTACATAATTGCAATTATCCACCCACCCATACATCCATCCATCCATCCAGTTTTGAAATGCATGTCCTAATGTCAGTCAAAGTTGAAGTAAGCTAAGTAGGGTGCACCTGATTTCCCTATCCCTAGGAACAGTCTTTCATACACACACACACACACATATATATATATATATATATATATATATATATATATATATATATATATATATATATATATATATATACATACAAATATTTCAGGCACAAGTAACAATGCCCTTCTAACCTTCCAGTATACCAAAACAATCATCCCTGTAATAAGCATCTAAGTTGTTCTTAAAATATCTGAACTAGTACTTGCTTTAATATAATTTTGCTGTCCATTCCATATACCAGGTACTCTGTCAGAGAAACAATTAGTACATCTCTCATTAGGTTGCTAATACCATGATGGGAATGGACCCCATTCCTAAGTCAAAGTATGATTGAAGTTCATGAAATTAGTATTGTTTCAATCTTTGATGTTAGCCAGAAGTTCTCTTCGCAGCACTCGCAATGTGCCCAGAAATGGTGACTCCTACAATTCTTATGGAGTTGCATGTATCAGTAATATACCTAAGTATGACTGCAAATCCTTTTTTATAAGGCCCGTTGCTCCTACTACTATTGGAAATGTCTAGGTATCCTTTTTCCACAATGTCCTCATTTCCACCTGCAAATCCTGGTACTTTATGACTTTGTGTCTCTTTGTACATAAGACGCTGTAGTCACTGGGTGTAGCAATTTCAATGATCAATGTTACTTTTATCTTCATTTTATTGAAAACTATATCTGGTTTTCTCACATCTATTTTTTTGAACTGTTTGTAATGTGTGATCCCATGTGATATAAACTTCATAATTTTGTATAATATTTTGTGGCTTATGTTTCCAGTGTTTTTCATCTACTATTATAATGTTTGCACAATACCCAATGCAACAGTCTTGTCAACTATTATGCCTTCCTGTATACAGTCCTTCTGCCATTAATCTATCACAACCAGTAACAAAATGTGCGATGGTTTCCAGTTCTGTTTTACAAAAACTTCATTTGTCTGTTTCTCCCACATGTTCAACGGACTTTGTAAACCAACGTGTACATAGTCTACTATCTTGGGCCACCAATATTAACCTTTCATCTTTTGGTTTAAATTCACCACTCCTTAACCATTCCTGTCCTGATCAACATGAGGTTGTTACAAGAATTTTCTATACTTGCAGCTATATTTATGCATTTTCCATATTTCTTGCCTTCTCATCTGATCCTTCACCTTATATTGTTTCTTTTGTTTTTTGGCAAATTCGGCTGTTTCTTTGAAGTTCGTTAACTGGGAAAGTCCATTGGGCCGAGGTGAGCCCTTTTTCAGTGGAGGCTATATATGTATATACAAAAAATAAAAATAAAAATAAAACAGGTAGTTTATCCAGAAATTAATATAGTAATAGTTTAAAATTTGTATGCAACAGATAATACAAGAGAAATGCCAGGATATAAGACAGTATGTTTTAGATACAGACAATAGATGATCGAGAAGAAGTATCACAAACAGTAACAGTTACATCAGTAGAAGATTCACCCCCTTTATTCCCCCTCCCCCCATATGTGGCAGGCAGAAAGCATAATTGAGCTAGGGTAGGGCAGTATGAGTAAGAGGAGGAGTTGAGGGGGGGTAGGATGGATGAGAGCAGGAGAATTCCCAGGAAGAGGAGAGATAAGAGTGTAGCAATGCCTTAAAAGAGGAAGGATTTTGCGTAGTACAGATGTGTGGAGTGAGTTCCATTTGCACCCAAGGGAGAAAGATAGAAGGAGTTGACCTGGGCTACGTGATGGTTTGTGTACAGCAAGGAGGTTCTGATTGGTAGATCTGAGGGTGCGGGTAGGAATATGCATAGTGAGGACAGAGGAGAAGGAGAGGCAATGAGAAGGATTAAAAATGAGTTTGTGGACAGTAGAGAGTTGAATGTAGGATAGGTAGTGAGGGAGTTCTTGCCAGTTCAGGGAGTAATAGTGCTGGGAGAGGGATTTAGAGCTAGTAGCAAATTTGCTAATTTTATTGTAGCAGGATGCTAGTTTACCTTTGAGGGTTGCTTGCGGGTTGGTGAGGAGAGGAGCCCCATACATGAGGGAGGGGAGGAGGTATGTGGAAGAGAGAGTAAACTTAGTTGATGGTGTGAGGAAGCGATTGTTTCTTATGGGTTTTCTTAATGTTGGCTTGGAGGTGAAGGTTGAATTTTAACTGATCGTCTATAATGACACCTAACAGTTTTGTATGGGAGACTATTTCAATGGGAGTTTTATTATGGCTAACTATGGAAAAGGTGTTTGTGTCTATTTTGGAGTTTTTAGAAGGGGTAAAGATCATGATTTTAGTTTTGGATGCATTAAGGGCTAAATGATTATTTTGCATCCAAATCTCTATACTGTTGAGTGTTGCTTTGTGCTAGTTTAACAAGTTTAGGAAGGGAGTCTGCACAGCAAATAATGGTAGAGTCGTCTGCATATTGGACGAGTTTGGCAGTGGGGATGCATTTACAGAAGTCATTTATGAAGATGTTGAATAGCAGAGGGCCCAGGATAGATCCTTAGGGGATGCCAGTCTGATTGTTAAGGTAGGGTGAGGTGGTATTATTCCATTTGGTGGCTTGCTGTCTATCAGAGAGATAACTGGAAAACCAATTCAGAGAGTAGGGAGAGAGATTAAGTTGGGTGAGCTTACAAAGAAGAGTGTGGGATATTGTATCAACGGCTTTAGAAAGGTCTAAGAGCAGAGCAGATACAATATTATCAGAATCGCGGGAGTGGTTAATGTTTTCAAGAAAAGATAGAAAGGCTGTGGAGGTACTGCAGCTAGGTCTAAATCCATGTTGTGTAGGGGTAAGTAAGTGATTGTCTAGGAGGTATGGTAAAATTTGAAGGTGAATAAATTTTTCAAGGGTCTTTGAGATGGGGAGAGGATGGCGATAGGGTAAAAGTTAAGGATGTCAGTGCTGCTGCTTCCTTTATGTAAGGGAATGATGTAGACTTTTATCCAGAGATGGGGTACATAGGATTCTTGGATAGACTGGTTGATTAATATGAAAATACTGCGTGCAATGCCATCTGCAGCTAGTTTGAGGAAGTTAGTTGGAAGGTTGTCAGGGGCGTTTGAGCAGGGTTTTAGGTTTTGAAGAAGTTTTTCTATAGTGGATACTGGGATGGGTTTAAAGGAGAAGAGAGAGGGGTGGGGAGAGAGTGTGGTAAGGGAAGGAGGGTTATGGGAAGTAGGAGTTGATGAAATGATGGAGTTGTGGAGGAAGGATGTGGTGAGCTTTAGTAATACAGTCTATGAAAAAGGTGTTGAATTTGGTGGCAATGGGGTGGTCAGGAGAGTAGGGGTCAGGGCAGGGATTAGTTTTTGGCCTGGACTGAGGAGGTTGGTGATACTGTTCCAGAACTTTTTTGGATTGAATTTATGGTTGGTTTGAAGTTGAGAGTAATAGGATTTGCAGTCAGATATAATTAGTTTTTGACTTTATTGAGATACTGTTTGCATTTGGTGGGAGTGTTGGGTGTTTTAAGTTTTTGGTGTAGTTTCCATGCTTTGTCACAAGTACGCATGAGGGCTAGGGTGTCTTTGGAAAGCCATGGGGCAGTAATGGATTTTATTCTTTTAGCTCTAGGAGGTGCACAGGAGTTTAGAAGGTTGGTAAATGTAGTGTTAAAGTGAGTGACAGCATCATCAAGAGGAAGAGTTTTCAGAGGGTTCCAGTTTATTAGTTTTAGGTTATCTGAAAAGGATTTTGGGTTGAAATTTTTGAGGTTGTGGGTTAAGATATAGTTATGCTGTAAGTGTATGGAGTATGATGAATGAAGGCAGGCAAGTGGTCACTGAAAGAATCAGCCAAAGTGCCACTATCTGAGATATTTTTAGGGTGGGAAACTAAAATCCAGTCTAGGATGCTTCCTGAGGTGCTGTCTTTATTGGGTCTAGTAGGACTGGGAGTATTAACTATTTGGGAGAAGTTGTATAAGTTGATAGCGTGGGAGGTGGTGGTTAAATGAATGGAACTCCAGTTAATGTTAATGTCTCCTAGGATGACAGTTTCATTGGAGATATTAGCAGAGAACCAAGAAAGTATGTTTTCCAGAAGGGGAACATTATTTCCAGGAGGGCTGTAATGGGTGGCTATGACTATGTTTTTGTGGTTGTTGAATTTTAGGAGGGCTAGAGTCAACTCGGCTGAACTGAATTTTGGTATTGGGTTAGTATACGGTATTACTTTTAGGGAGGAGGAAAACAGGAAATCTACTCCACTTCCTTTCCTTTTGATTCTGTTGTTTCTAATGATATTATAGTTGGGGGGGGGGTGATTTTGGAGTCTTTTAGATGAGGTTTGAGCCATGTTTCGGTGACTGCTACTATGTCAGGGAGGTTGTGAGAGAGCCTGGCATGGAAGATAGGTAGTTTGTTACATAGGCTTTGGGCATTAATGGTAGCAAAAAGAAGAGATTTGTGGGGGGTGGAAGTAGGGGTTGGAGGTTGATATGAATGTTGTTTTTTTGGAGGATCAGGGTTAGGGTGGATGTATCCAGAGAGGAGGACATAAATGAGTTTGAGAATGTGGTTATGAAGTTTAGAGACAACAGTGGAGTTGGGGCTGAAAGAAGGCATGCATAAGGTATAGGGATTGGGATGGATGGGGTGGATAACTGGATAGGTGAGACTCTTGATGGTGAAGAGGAGAGAGTTATCAGTGTGGAAGATGTGAGGTGAAATGAAAGTGAAGCAGGGTTCTTTTGAGGGGTGCAGAGAAGTAGTGTGTAGGGGAGGGGAATAGTAGAAGTTAGGCAGACAAGTTAGGTGGAATAGGAGGCAGAGGGTGAGGGGAAGGAGGATTTGCTGTAGGAGGGTTGCAGATGTGATGTTCATGGCTATGGTAGTGTGGGGTGGAGGAGAGGGTTGTCAAGTTGTACATAAAGAGAAAGGTGGAGGTATGGAATGGTATGTTTAGTGTGGAGCAGGAGGGAGAGAGTTGATGTGTAGAGAGCAAATATGTGGTTTACAAGTAGTAGATGGAGTGGGAAGGGTGTGGGAGGGTAAGAGTAGATGTGTATATTGAGAACAGGTGGATTACAGGAGTAGGTGGAGTAGGGAATGTTAGGCTAAGAAAGTCGAGGAGTGGATAGAGAGATTGATAGGGGGTGAGGATAGATGATGAGGGTGTTGGGTGGAGTATGATAGGCTGATTAGGCAGTGGGAGTGGTAAACTAGGTATAAATGTAGAGGTACTAGGGGCGGGTGGGTAATGGGGGCAGGGAAGGGAGCAGAAGGCAGAGCCAACTAGAAGTGATTTGTGAGACCAGAATGTCTGCAGAAACTATCAGTGAAAACACAACTGTTATTTGGGAGGAAAGACTGCAGGTAAGCCTGAAATGAGTGCAGAGAGTGTGAGGCAGTAGGTAACAGGGTAGGTACACAGTAGGAGAGGACTGAGGGATATAACAGAAATTACAATGCTAAGAGAACGGGGAGCAGAACAGCAGTGCACAGTAAATGACTGCACTTAGGAATGGGGGTGTACTGTCATCTAGTGGCTAAATTATGACAGTTTAAAAGTGAGTAGAATAAGCAACAGTGCAGGCAGGAAAAGAGGTAGTGGAGGGGGGAAAGAAAGGGAGGGAGACTCTCCTTAAACAGCCTGTGTGGTTGCCATATGCTTAGGTAAAAAATAGTTGTAATTTTAGGCTTAAGAATCAAGGAGCAGGAGGTTAACATACAGTCTAATTAGTAGTCGAGGGACAGCAGTTGATTCCAGAGTTGGACTGAATGTTTTTCAGGTTCACGTCCTGTGAGATGGAGTAGCACGTCAGACCACTGTATAACTGGTGGGGTAGGGAGCACCCGCGTTAAGGGCAGTAGCAATCTGTAAAGAAAAGAAGCTATGTTAGGAAAAAGAAGTAGCAGATAGCTGTTAAATTAAAGGAAAAAGATAAATAGGCTAGGTAGGAAGGTGAATGGGGTACTGTGGGTAGGGAATAGACCCCTCGCAGTTTGCATTAAGATGCAGTCAGCCAGGGAGTTATCGTAGTGTAATAGCAAAAACAAATGATGGGCAGAACCATAGACAATGGGTTTACTACATGTAGGTAGCTACAGGGACAAAGCGTCCATTCTGCACTGAAACAGAGGTCCTGGTACTAAATGAATTGGGGGGGTTCCTGAATGGCTTATAGCTGCGCTTGGGGAAAGAATAATTATAAGTAGTAAGATAAGTCACATAGTACAAGTAATACAGCAGGGGAGGCTTTGGGATGGAAGTTATGGTTAGCCACACTTGAGAAGGCAGAAGGAGATGTTGATAGCATCTACAGGCTCTTCACACATGTTCAAGACTAGCTCGTAGGCTTACAAATGTAAGAAAACAAAGACAGTGCAGGGAGTAGGCTACAGATAAGGATGGAGAATGCAATTAGGAGGGTGATAAATCAACAGTACATCAGTGAAAAACACTGTAAATACAACTTAGCACTTTATGAAGCAGCTGCAAATAAAGACCCTAAGTCTATAAATCAACAGTACATCAGTGAAAAACACTGTAAATGCAACTTAGCACTTTATGAAGCACTGCAGATAAAGACCCTAAGTCTATAAGTCAACAATACAGTTGTGAAAAACACTGTAACTACCACTTATCACTTTATGAAACAGCTACAGATTAAGACGCTAAGTCTATAAACTACATCGATCTAGTGGATACATAGCACTTAGCAAGCAAGGTAATTTTAATGAAATGTTGCAAATTAACAGTATAACAATGAAACACACTGTAAATTCCACATAGCACTTTATGCAACACTTAATGACTAAGAAGCTAGATCTATATGCTAGATCGATCTGGTGAATACACAGCACTTAGCAGTGCATTAGCGAAACATTGTAGTCACACATTAATGCTTACAGTTCATCAGAATTACATTAAATGATTCAGAGAAAGTGCAAACATAGGAAAATACCCTAGTCTAGCTTATACACTTACCTGTTGCCTGATTTTTAACTTTGGCTATTATCTTTTATGCGAAGCTTGCTAATAAGCGGGGAGCATTAACAGTACGAGTTAAATGTACAACTTAGAGGAAGGATTTTGCGTAGTACAGATGTGTGGAGTGAGTTCCATTTGCACCCAAGGGAGAAAGATAGGAGGAGTTGACCTGGGCTACGTGATGGTTTGTGTACAGCAAGGAGGTTCTGATTGGTAGATCTGAGGGTGCGGGTAGGAATATGCATAGTGAGGACAGAGGAGAGGGAGAGGCAATGAGAAGGATTAAAAATGAGTTTGTGGACAGTAGAGAGTTGAATGTAGGATAGGTAGTGAGGGAGTTCTTGCCACTTCAGGGAGTGCAGGGAGTAATAGTGCTGGGAGAGGGATTTAGAGCTAGTAGCAAATTTGCTAATTTTATTGTAGCAGGATGCTAGTTTACCTTTGAGGGTTGCTTGCAAGTTGGTGAGGAGAGGAGCCCCATACATGAGGGAGGGGAGGAGGTATGTGGAAGAGAGAGTAAACTTAGTTGATGGTGTGAGGAAGTGGTTGTTTCTTATGGGTTTTCTTAATGTTGGCTTGGAGGTGAAGGTCGAATTTTAACTGATTGTCTATAATGACACCTAGGAGTTTTGTATGGGAGACTATTTCAATGGGAGTTTTATTATGGCTAACTATGGAAAAGGTGTTTGTGTCTATTTTGGAGTTTTTAGAAGGGGTAAAGATCATGATTTTAGTTTTGGATGTATTAAGGGCTAAATGATTATTTTGCATCCAAATCTCTATACTGTTGAGTGCTGCTTGTGCTAGTTTAACAAGTTTATGAAGGGAGTCTGCACAGCAAATAATGGTAGAGTCGTCTACATATTGGACGAGTTTGGCAGTGGGGATGCATTTATAGAAGTCATTTATGAATATGTTGAATAGCAGAGGGCCCAGGATAGATCCTTGGGGGACGCCAGTCTGATTGTTAAGGTAGGGTGAGGTGGTATTATTCCATTTGGCGTCTTGCAGTCTATCAGAGAGATAACTGGAAAACTAATTCAGAGAGTAGGGAGAGAGATTAAGTTGGGTGAACTTACAAAGAAGAGTGTGGAATATTGTATCAACGGCTTTAGAAAGGTCTAAGAGCAGAGCAGATACAATATTATCAGAATCGCGGGAGTGGTTGATGTTTTCAAGAAAGGACAGAAGGGCTGTGGAGGTACTGCGGCTAGGTCTAAATCCATGTTGTGTAGGGGTAAGTAAGTGATTCTCTAGGAGGTATGGTAAAATTTGAAGGTGAATAAATTTTTCAAGGGTCTTTGAGATGGGGAGATGATGGCGATAGGGTAAAAGTTAGGGATGTCAGTGCTGCTGCTTCCTTTATGTAAGGGAATGATGTAGGCTTTTATCCAGAAATGGGGTACATAGGATTCTTGGATAGACTGGTTGATTAATATGCAAATATTGCGTGCAATGCCATCTGCAGCTAGTTTGAGGAAGTTAGTTGGAAGGTTGTCAGGGGCGTTTGAGCAGGGTTTTAGGTTTTGAAGAAGTTTTTCTATAGTGGATACTGGGAAGGGTTTAAAGGAGAAGAGAGAGGGGTGGAGAGAGAGTGTGGTAAGGGAAGGGGGGTTATGGGAAGTAGGAGGTGATGAAATGATGGAGTTGTGGAGGAAGGATGTGGTGAGCTTTAGTAATACAGTCTATGAAAAAGGTGTTGAATTTGGTGGCAATGGAGTGATCAAGGGAGTAGGGGTCAGGGCAGGGATTAGTTTTTGGCCAGGACTGAGGAGATTGGTGATACTGTTCCAGAACTTTTTTGGATTGAATTTATGGTTGGTTTGAAATTATTATACCAGGGATAAAACTTCAAATGGGAGATATTCCAGGGTGAATCTCTGTCACTGCTGCTATTCTGCTTTGCCCTTAACCCATTAAGTTGTCTACTTAACAGATTAGGTCATGGCTACAATTTAGCTCCCAGAAAACAACAAAGTGTAAAGACTTCTCATCTTCTTTTTGTAGATGATTTAAAATTGTATAGTTTATCAGATGAGGAGCTGAAAGCACAACTGCAAGTGGTCAAAACTTTTTAAGATGACATAATCTTGATCTTGATAAATGTGCAAAAGCAACCTTTAAAGCAGGAAAGCTGCAGCACCAAGAAAGCGTAAGATTGGGACATGAATGTAATATGAAAGAACTTGAACAAGATGGTGTGTGTAAATATTTGGAAACTGATGAAGGATCAACAATAAAACATGAACAAATGTGAATAAAACTTAGTAAAGACTATTTTAGAAGACTCAAATTAATACTGAAAACAGCATTAATGTTCAAGCTATAAACCGATTTGCACTTCCTGTCCTAACTTACAGTTTTGGAATGACTGACTGGCCCCAAAAGGTGTTGGATAGGTTGGACAAGAAAACATGCTTCGTGCTCATCAAATGATTTATAAAAATCAGTGCATACCAAGACTATATATTCCCCGTTCTGAAGGAGATATGGGCCTCCTTAATTGATTACATGTATAGATCTGCAGTTGTGAGACTGCCTACTCCATAATAACTTAAATGTTTACATCCATGGATGACCTTGGTATATTTCCACTGTAATTTCTCCAATGTACTCATGCTTGTTTTCTTACATCAGTTCCACATCATTGTTCCATACTCTAGTTTGGGTCTGATGTAACTTACAAGCTATGATTTAATCATTTCTGATTTCCTAGACCTCATAACTCTTTTTACCGAGCCTATAGTTTTAGAACTATCATTAACCAACTGGTTGATATGATCAGAAAAATCTCAAAGCTGGATCTACCTATACCATCATCATCATCATCTTCTTTCGGTTGTTCCCATTAGGGGTCGCCACAGCGGATCATCTGTTTCCATTTCTTCCTGTCCTCTGCATCTTGCTTTGTCACACCAACCACCTGCATGTCCTCTCTCACCACATCCATAAACCTTTTCTTAGGCATTCCTCTTTTCCTGTAACCTGGTAGCTTCATCCTTAGCATCTTTTTTCCCAATATACTCAGCATCCCTCCTCAACACATGTCCAAACCAACGTAATCCTGCCTCTCTGGCTTTGTCTCCAAACCTTCCAACCTGGGCTGGCCCACTAATATACTTATTCCTAATCCTGTTCACCCTCGTCACACCCAGTGCAAATCTTAACATCTTTAACTCTGCCACATCCAGCTCTGACTCCTGCCTTTTTGTCAATGCCACTGTCTCCAACCCATATAACATAGCTGGTCTCACTACCCTCTTGTAGACCTTCCCTTTCACTCTTACTGGTACTCGTCTGTCACAAATCACTCCTGACACTCTTCTATACCCACTCCATCCTGCCTGTACTCTCTTCTTCACCTCTCTTCCACACTCACCATTACTCTGAACTATTGATCCCAAGTATTTAAACTCATCCACTTTTGCCACCTCTACTCATTGCATCCTCACCATTCCTCTATCCTCCCTCTCATTCACACACATATATTCTGTCTTAGTCCTGCTGACCTTCATTCCTCTTCTCTCAAGAGCATATCTCCACCTCTCCAGGGTCTCCTCCACCTGTTCCCTACTCTCACTACAGATCACAATGTCATCTGCAAACATCCTAGTCTACGGGGACTCCTGTCTGATCTCGTCTGTCAACCTGTCCATCACCACTGCAGATAAGAAAGGGCTCACAGCTGATCCTTGATGTAATCCCACCTCCACCTTAAATGCATCTGTCACTCCCACCGCAGACCTCACCGCTGTCACACTACCCTCGTACATATCCTGTACCACTCTTACATACTTCTCTGACACTCCCAACTTCCTCATACAATACCGCAACTCCTCTGAAGGCACCCTGTCATATGCTTTCTCTAAATCTCAAAAACACAATGCAACTCCTTCTGACCTTCTCTGTACTTCTCCATCAACACTCTCAGAGCAAACATCGCTTCTGTAGTGCTCTTTCCTGGCATGAAACCATACTGCTGATCACTAATCATCAAGTCCCTTCTTAACCTAGATTCCACTACTCTTTCCCTTAACTTCATGCTGTGACTGATCAGTTTAATCCCTCTGTAATTACTACAGCTATGCACCTCACCCTTATTCTTAAAAATCGGTACCAAAACACTTTTTCTCCATTCCTCAGGCATCCTCTCACTTTCCAAGGTTTCATTAAACAATCTGGTTAAAAACTCCACTGCCATTTCACCTAAACATCTCCATGCTTCCACAGGTATGTCATCTAGACCAACAGCCTTTCCATTCTTCATCCTCTTCATAGCTATCCTTACTTCCTCCTTGCTAATCCACTGCACTTCATGATTCACTACACCCACATCATCCAACCTTCTCTCCCTCTCATTCTCTTCATTCATCAACCCCTCAAAGTACTCTTTCCATCTGCTCAACACACTCTCCCCGCTTGTGAGTATGTTTCCCTCATTATCCTTTATCACCTTTACCTGCTGCACATCTTTCCTAGCTCGGTCCCTCTGCCTAACCAATCTACCTATACCAAGTCCCTTAAATGAATCTACAGTTTTAATCACTGTGTGATGTATTAAATATTCACCCCTCAGTCCTCTTCTCCTTTTGGCTTTTCCTGGTGAGGGGTCACCACAGCAGAACAACGGTCCATAGAACGATTGCAGTGGAGCTTTATGGTGTCGAGTTGCCAGCCCTGTGCCCACCCTACCACAGAAGACATATACACACACACACACACACACACACACACACACACACACACACACACACACACACACACACACACACACACTCACACCTAGGGCCAATTTAGAGTGTCTAATCCACCTACAACATGTGTTTGGGATGTGAAAGGAAACCAGAGCACCAAGAGGAAACCCACATGACCACAGGGAGGACATGCAGACTCCACACAAAATGCACCCCAGCTAAGAATCGAATTGGAGAACCTCTTGGTGTAAGGCAGCAGCACTAACTGCTGTACCCTTCAGTCTATGTCTCCCAAATATCATATGCTTAGTTTTTGATGTATTTATCATGTGTTATTTTCCTATGCCCACAACGTCAATTTAGTCAAGTTCTTTTGCAGATATTCCCTGTCTGTTACAGTTGTAATTATTTTTCCTATTTTCATGTCATCTGCATATAGACTATAGAACACCTCAGATGAAAAAGATAGATCTGAAAGATAAACCTAAACAAGTATGGGCTTAGAACAGAACCCTATGCAACATTCTGGCTGTAGCCTTGAATTTCACATGACCAACTGCTGTATGATTATTGTCATGTCCTATTTGTAAGCTGTGTAGCTATCCATCTAATAAAGATTAAATTAACATCTAGTTTTTTCTAATTTATTGATCAGTGGGCTTGTATAACCTTGTCAAAGGCTGAAGATAAATTTATAAATTACATCACAGCATACTTTTTCATTTATAGCTGTTATCACATTATTACAGAACATCCAGTTGGGACATGTTGTTTTGTTTCCATGGTAGTCTGGTAATTGGCAGTTAGTTTAACCAGCCAGAAAGCATTTAACAGCTATATAACATGTCTGACAAGGGCTATACATTTTACAAAAGTAATACTTTTGGACTAATTTGCAGAAATCTTGTATTTTGTTGTCATTTTCTTGCCCTTTTAAGGACAAAGGGGTGACAAGCATTTTCACATTAGTTTTGGTGCTCCCCCACATCTTTTTTAAGATATTGTGGAACACCTTGTTTTGTCTCCCTGATGGTCTGGTAACTGGCAGCTGAATTAACCAACTGGAAAGCATTTAAGGGACGTACAACAATCCCAGTGTGAGTGGATGTGAGTTGAGTGGAAGCTTCTCATCTTGCATTCATATGAAGACCATGATACCAGAATACTGGCAATCTTGTATATTAACATTTTGTTACTTTATAAAGAAAAAATGGGAAATAATTTGTTAATGAAACATCTGGAAGCTGTAAGTAGAAGTTTCTAAGATATCTGCTATATACTTATTTTACATGTAATATATTGGAAGTTGACGAAATAATATCTGAAGACCAGCTTCCAATTTACCTTGATCTGTGTTACTTGTTTTACTAGTTACTATCAGTTTAACATTCTGTAGACATTTTATAGGAAATACGATTTACGTTACAAACTGGCTCCTATTTGTACAAGACTAAGTTTACTATCAACTTATTTTCATTCTCATGTAACCTTATATGAAACTTACCATACGCTAAATAAATAGTAGAATAAGAACTGCTTCATTTTTGATTGAGCCTGCATTATCATTCAGCTTACTGTCAGTTTATTTACCATTATTTTGCTGTTTTTTATATATATAATGGATAATTAGAAAATAAGTATGAGTTAGAGGCGCTCCTTAGTCAAGATTTTCTGTCAGAATTTAATGGTTGTGGGTTATAAATAGTAAACAATATGGCAGGTCCATGTAGTAAATGTATTAACTGTATGAAACTGTTTGATTTATTAAGTATAATACAGAGAAAATCTACAGAGTCTAATGATTGCAGTTGCAGTAATGGTAAGGTATTACAAACTATAGCTGTGTTTTTTCATTGTCGGAAGGAATACCTCAAATTAAAGGCAAATATTGTACCAACTGTAAGCAACCCAGATTGCGTAACAGGAGACATTGATTCATCACATAAATGAGAAGGAGTGAATGTTTCCATAAATTGTGATAATAATGTAGTTTTTAATGATATACCTCAGGTGGAAAAAAAATAAAAGTTGGTTTATTACAAAATAATATTGATAACAGCATGGTAGCTGAAAAAGACAATGCACACTTATGTTTGTTTCATAAGTCATCTGGGAAAATAAGAAATAGAAAAATAAACATCTAGGAATGATGAGAGCATTTAGGAATGATGAGACAGAGAATAATGCTAGCTCATTACAGCCGAGTGCACCTCCATGTGATTCTGCAGTTACCTCCTACTGCTTGCTCATATTTGCATTCATTCCAAAATCATGCTACATCCAAAGTATGAAAATATTTTATCCTGAAGCATACATGACAGCAAGCACATTTGTATTGATGTTTGACCTCGGTCAATGAGAACTGTAAGGTGATGACTTTTTTTTTTAAAAGACTCAAGCCACATCCACTGGGAGTTAATGGTACACACTCAAATGAGCTGTTGTACTGTAGGGAATGAGTTAAAGACCTTAGCTATAGAAAATGAAGAAATGTAAGAATAATGTTAAACATTTTACTGAGAAAAAGAAAAAGGAATGTAAGCTTAGATGAACCAGGGAATGAAAGACAAATGTGAAAATCAACCTACAATGATGCGTTTGATTTATCTGAAGAGACGCAAGAAGAAAATACAGCCTCAGATACAATTAATATTGCTCAAACAGATCAGTACATTCTTTATGTTGCTCAGGATAAGATGGATTCTATTGACCCTGATCCTCTGCTGATGGAGAATCTATTTCCTATGCCTAGTTGTAGTAAAGATGAAACTGGTATCTGGTATGCAGATAATCTGAAGAAATTAAAAACAAATACATTAAAACAGGCAGCATTAGGAGAAAGAAGAGAAAAGATTAAACAAAATGTAACTAATTTTGTTAGTACTAAGGAAAAGAACAGACCAGCAAGGAAAAAACAAACTTGGCTAGAAAATAAAACAGCAGTCAAAATAAGAATTCAAAGCTTTTTAATAAAGTAAGAGCTTTCGTAATTGTAACAGAAGCAATGTTACAGTTCCAAAAGTGCTTACTTTATTAAAAAGCTTTGAATTCTTATTTTGACTGGCATTTTATTTTCCAGCCATGTTTCTACACGAGTTTTGTTTATTTCCTTGCTGTTCTGTTCATTTTACTCAATTGCCAGTGCACTTTTTGACTGTTCAATTTACTAAGGAAAAGAATATTAGTGGTTAGTTTAGAAAATGATGAAATATAGATTTTGGTTGATTCTATCATTAGATAAGCAATTAGAAGGTTGTCAGATTTGAACAGGTTTAATAAAGCTGTTTTCCCTCATCAAGCCTAAAATTAAAAGAAGCCCCTCAACTCCTGAAAGGATTATTAAGAGGAAAAATTGAATACAAACACATTGTTATCCATGTGGGTCCCAATGATATCCAGAATATTCCAGTGAACACTATGAAACAAACAGTGGTATATATTCTTGAATCAATGGTGAATATGAATATCAGTGTAGTACTTAGTGAAACTTATATATTCACAAAGATGGGCTGATTATTACTTTACTAAATCTATTTTAATACCTAGCTATGATAATTGGGCACAGTTTATAAAATAAGCATATTGAAGCACTGGAAAGAATTACTTCATGGCATTACAATGCATAGAAAGTATAAGTTGCATTTAAGCCATAATGAATCGGATGTCTATCTGGCAGTTATTGAGTATCTTATTCTTTTTTAGAACATCAAGATAAAGTACAGCTTGAGCAGAAGATCGGATTATTCTTTGAGATGCTACTTATGTAATACCCAACATCTGGGAAATAAACATAATAAAACTGAAACTGTAAATATCACCAGAAAAGTTTAAAATTGTCTTAATACTTCAGGCCTGGACAACATTAAATATGTGCCTCCAACATTACATTTATCAGTGTATTAGACTAGAATCTAAAAGTGGAGGGGTTCTTTTATTGGTTCACAAGTCTATTCCATTAGTAATAGTTTGATCAGACAATAAAAGGAAGTTATTAAGTAGGATACTTGTGTATGTTGTAATAGTCCACAAGCCTATTGCTACTCAAAAGACTCAGAAGAAAGCAGCCCAGTAATAATTAAGTTAAGCATTAAGAATTCATTTAAAAATGCAAAAATATAATACATTAATGGGACCTGATAATACCCAGGCTATATTAATACAATAATTATAATACAATAATTATCCTCAACATTGCTTCCTAACTTACAAATTATTTTTAATAGAATCCTTATGAATGTAATGGTGCCAAAATGTGGAAATAGCAAATATTAGTCCCATACTGAAAAGGGAAAAATACATTGATATCACAAACTACAGGCCTGTGAGTTTGACATCCATACTTTGCAAACATTTGGAGAGATTTATAATGGAGTTAAATTATTAATGAAAACAAATGTATGCAAATTACTGACGAACACTGACATGGATTTATAAATGGTAGGTCTGTCCTTACAAACTTGACAGAAATTCATGAGGAAGTGTCCATAGCTGTGGATTTAGGACTATCTTGAGGTAATATTTAAGATTTAGCTAAAGCATTTGACTTTTTAATGTATTATTCTGTTTGTAAAGTTTTGACTGACTTAGGATATAATTCCTATATTGTTAAATGGCTTATTGACAAGAAGCAGACACCGGTTATTAATATCTGTCCTTCAGGAATTAAAAATGTATATCAGGCTGCCCTCTGGGCTCAATATTGTGTCCACTATTGTTCAATCTGTTTTTTTTTCTACTATCCCAACACATGGTTCATTTTGGATTAATAAATATGTTCATAATTGCAAGACAAGCTTTGTTGTGGTAAGTAAATGGATTATCAGGAGACCAGTCATTATTTGAAGAATTAATTAATGTATATCAGGTATTAGAATGTTTTTTTTTATACTGACAAATGTAAAGTTATTTTGGAAACGTCATTTCCAAGCATAACAATATCCTACAGGAACTTATTCTGGAAGTGGTATTTTAGTATAAGGATTTGGATCTAATCGATATTAATTACTTATCTTTTTTCTACACATCTTAGTATAATTATCAATAAGGCTGTTATGAAGAGACTTAAAAAGGTTAGAATTAGTACAAAGAAAGTTTACTAAAATAATTAGTTGTCTATTAAATCTTAAAGAAAGATGTAAAAAGCAAATCTTTATGTTTTAAAATATAGAAGAAGAATGATATTAGCATATAAGGCAAACAGAAATGTAGAAATAGTTTGAAATTTACAGTAGGTAAAAGCAGAATAAAGTTAAGATCTTCTTACATTATTTAAACTATTCCAACTCTCTGGACCAATCAAGAAAAAATCCCAATTTAAATAATGTAGATGACAAAGAATTGAAATAGTTTGTTCCTCAAAGGCCTTAGGGCCAAAACACACTAATCTAATTGATGAATTTATGAAGTCACAGGTAGTTATAGATTTATTTTCAACATATGCATGCTGATGTGTTGTTTCAAGTCATGACCTTTCCAGTTCTCACAACAGTTTATCCAAAATAACCATCTCAATTATTTTCCACAGCAAGAAAGAAAACTTATGGGTCTGGTCTACATGATGCTGGGTTTGTCCTATTCCCCTTTCCATAAAAAGATGGTAACAAGTGAATGTCTCTAATCTTTAGGAATCACCCCCTATTTGAATGACCTACTAAATAATAAATATAATGGTACTGTAAGTTCATGCTGAAGTATTCTCAGGCCATTATTACTAATTATGTCCCCTTACTGTGCTTTTATGGGTCCAGTTTGCATAGTTTTTTCAGTATAATCCAAGTTAATTTCAGTATATGAGGTTATTTGGATGTCACTAGCAAAATTTATCACCCCCCCCCCTTCTGGAGCCAAACTGTCTTGCATAAGATTTTGCAAATCTATCTATTTTGCAAATCTATCTGTTGCATCTGAGAATAAATTTTAGAATCTATACACAGTTTATAGATTTGTATGTTATACTCTTAGCACATCTTTTACATCTATGAAATGGCTTCCTATTATGTTCAATATCTTTATACAATTTTTTTGAGCTTGTCTCACGCTTTGTTTAATTTGTCTGTCCAGTTTGCTTATTACAGATTTCAAGGTTAGTTCAACCTCACTTCCATTTCTTGTATTTTTTTTATGTCTCATCTGAATTATCTTGCTCTTGGGGAAATATATCTTCCTGACCTTGTGTGGCTAGATCCTAATGTAAATTATTATTTTTTTTTATTTTTTTGCATTCAAACAATTTCTCTTTCATAACTTGCCACATTCCTTCTGCCATTTCTCCACCGAATGCATCACTCCAGAAAGTTTTATACAGTGATGTTTTGCTTCCATACAGTCTGTTCTTAATTGTAGGTGCATTGGCTTAGATTTGGGTTTGGCAGAATTATCTAGCAGTAATTTAACCATTATAAATGCATGATTACTGTACATCAAAGGAAGTAAAACTTGATATGAAGTAACAATCACTTTCGCAGGAACATAAACAATGCCCAGTATGCTCCTTTCCTTGGTAGATTTGTTTGCAACCTGCAGCAATTGTTGCTTCTGAGCATACTCTGTAAACAAATCATTTACAAATGTACAATCGATATTATTCCAGTCTATTTCTAGTACATTTAATTGCCCTGCTACTAGTATATTCCCTCCTGAGTTTCATGCAAGATATATATAAATTCATCTAGGTCATTATCACTTGACATAGGTGGTCTATACATGCCAACAACTGTAATCTGTTCCAGAGTTATCTTTATTGTCAGAGTTACAGAAGCTACAGCTTTTGTGTTATCACCAAACATGCATTAATCACAGGTCTCATAAAAAATGTTGATACCCATCATAACACCTCCAGCTGATTTATTTTCCTTAGAATGTCTGTTACAGTAAAAACATTTATACTCTGAAAGAACTAGTTAACAATCATTGTTCTTTAACAATGTTTCACAACAATAACAAAATCAATCTTATACAACTGTAGCAATTTTTCCAATATAAGTCTCTAGCTCATTCAATAGGATCCTAAGGCATTTAAGGTGAGACGAGATGAGAAATATAATTCTTCCAACATGTTCTGGACCTGCACCAGAGCCTCCTCCCAGAGGGCTGTGAAAAGTGCACCTCCAATGAAAGACATCCAGGAAATGTCCTCACAATGTACCTAAACCACTTAAATTGATTCTCCTTAATATGGAGAGGCAGTGGCTCTACTTCCAGATCCTCCTTTACTGCTTAGCACCTCACTCTGTAATGGAAAGTGAGTCTATGTACCCTCCAAAGGGACCTTATTTCTACTGCTTGTATCATTGATCTCCTCTTTCAAGTCACTGTTAAAAGCTCAAAACTGCAAGTGAGGATGGAAACATAAACTGAGGACTTCATCAATAGACTTAGCTCACAATTTAAAGCCAGGCTCCTTTCTAATGCCTGTAGTACTTCCAGCACTGCACCCAGCCACTAGTCAATGTGTTCATCATCACCATAACTATCAAATTTTAGCTGCATAAAATCAGATTATAGCTCCACAGACAACAGAGTCAGTATTAGAGACCGACTCATGTATTTGTAAAACTATAATCTGTTTTAATGGAGCTAAAGTTGCTGCTACTATGAGGAAGAGCTACTTTAGTAAGGTTGAGAACAATAGGTTTCATACTGCAAACACTATCAAACAGGTGGTGATCATTGTTGAATATATACTAAGTCTTAAACAATATAATTTTGGAAAATTCCCCTTACATAGGCATATAGCAATCTCAGGCTTATTATATGTAAACAGGAAGGTGAGTTGAGTATAGCCCCCAAAATCAGTAGGTGTGAAAAAGTGAAATCACCCTGCAAGAATTATTCAATAACATCACTGTAAGTTTTGCTATTTGCCACTTTATCTACAAATCATGGTTTGGTGTTTGCGCTGTTGAGAGTCTGAGTCATGTCATGCAGCCTTCAGGAGGACATCTTGATTATAAATAGGACAAAATGGGGCTGTCTTCACCAGTACTTAGTCTAGCAGAGGACTTGAATGAGACTACACAAAGGTAAAAATGTAGGCCTGTATTTAATTCTATTATGCATGGTCTGGCTTAACTTGAATTTGTTGTCATCTTTCTCTGATAATAAGACTTCATAAGCAATGATGACATCTCCCTAAATCCATTTAGTGCTAAGTTGTATAAAGATATTTTCCTTCATGTGATATTTATGGATGTAGTAAACAGTTCTTCATTTCTGGTACCTAAACAAAAGAAATTCCGTGAATAAACATTAACATTTTTTTCTTACTAGATGTACTATAGTCTTCATCTTTCCCATTTCTGATGTCTTACTCCGTTTAAAATGAAAAGCTACTTCTCAGGGAATTGCTTCCACACCAATAAAAGATCAAGACTGAAATATACTGGACTCCTATCCTAATTCTATTGTACCTGTACAACATGGTCAATTTTCTAATTGTGCATTATCTTTATCATTCTGCTTCAGTTTCAGCCAAGTGTTTAATTTCTACATGCTCTGTACAGTTTTCAGTTTCTCACAGTTTACATCCAAATACAAGCCCAGAGGTTTTCTAGGAACTTAATGCTAGTATAACACAATATGCACATTTTGCCACACATAAATATACTTTAATGAATTAATGCAGTAACTTCTTCTACATGGTGCTGGCACACTTACCGCAGTTAAGTCATTTGATTTCTATAGGCAGAACCTTCTAAAGAAGTGACTCTAGTAAAGTATAATTGTCTGAAGTATGCTTTTTCATTCTTGTTTATACTTTCCACTTTTTCTCCTTATATATACATCAATATGGCAATGTTTCCCCCACTGCATTTAAATTTAAAGCCTTAATTGTATTGTGGTACACAAACATACATGTTTTGCTGTGTTGTCTGTTTAGTAGTAATAAATGTCACTTTGTTTTAGATACCATGTTTGAAATGGCTCTCACACACAAAAAAAAGTTTTGGACCACTTATATTTTTTTCTTTTATTTTGCAAAAAAAAAAAATGGAACACAAGAGGACAGCAGGGAGACCAGTTCATTCCCTGAAATATCCTAATGAGTCTATAGCTTGTTTGAATTCTGAAGCAAAAGTTTAAAGGAGAACAGCCCAGTGTTTAAAAAGCTGTCCTGTACCAAATAAGCTTCTCTTTAACATGGGAGATTTGTTTGTTTTGACTGGTGAAGCACTTAGCTCCAGTATTATAACAATAAGCAAGATGAAATGAAATAAATTCTGAAATAAAAGTGAGGATGAGTACAGTGTAGAAAACATGAGTACCAGAAGGCAGAGAGAGAAATTATGAAGAAAAATAAATGGGATAATGTGACACATGATGTGCTGTTAATGTTACAAATACATTGTTTAAGAAAATAAAGAAAAGGAAAGTATTAGCTTAGTGAAGAAATTGGCAGATCTCATTGCATAACTACTCAAGAAGCAACTACTCTACTACTCTACTACTACTAAGTATATAACTACTCAAGTACTAACTCCCTTGCCCAACATTTCCTAGAATTTATAAACTCAAACACCCAGGAACAACTGGTCAACACTCCCACCAGAGGTGACAACATATTGGACCTGGTCATCACCAACATGGGCGATACCCAGAGGTCAACCCCTCGCTGGTTAGATATGACCATAAACAAATCACTTTGGATCTCCACATTCCGCCCCCATCCCTGGACAAGGAAACCACCGTGAAAAACTTTTCAAAAGCAAACTTCACGTTACCTAAAACGGAGGTGGAAAGTTTCAAAGCACCCATGCTAAAGGATAACGCTGTCCAAGCTGCAAAATCCTTTACTAATGCATTCCATGGGCACCTACAAGAATGCATGGATTGTGCTATCCCAAGCAAAACCAAGACTCACTCCTTCAAGAAAAGGAAACCAGTCTGGTGGACCCCTGCCACAAACAAGCTATACAATATAAGGAGGAAACTAGTACAGAAAAGAGTAAAATCCCAAGAAGGGAAGACATCCCTGATCAGTATCAGCAAGAAACTATGATCCCTCATAAAATCGTCCAAGGCGAGCTTTGAAAGAAAACTTGACAAGGACTCCAAAGATAACCACAAGGCATTCTTTAGCCATGTCAAAAATCTAAGTGGTAATGCTCAGATCTGCTCAGGGTTAGTGCAGAATGGCACAAAATACACTGAACCAACCAATATTGGCAACATCCTGGCAGACAGGTGCAGTACAAACTTCACCCCCTCTAACCCCGAAAAGGACCCATAACCATACCAGAAGAATGTAGAGCCCCTGAAATCATAGACACTCAGGTTAAAATAGCCCTCTCCAAAGCCAAAAACACAGCATCAATGGGACCAAACGGTGTCCCAGGCTGCGTCCTACATGAGCTCAAACATGAACTAACCCCTCACCTAAACACACTGTTCAAACTCAGCCTCTCCACAGGCTATGTACCCATAGAGTGGTGCACAGCAACGGTTATTCTGCTCCACAAAGGTGGAGCCACAACAGACCCCGGGAACTATCACCCTATAAGCCTGACAAGCTTGGTTTGCAAGGCTATGGAGCACATCATCATGGAACTCATTAACAGAGAGAGTGGGAACCTCCAAACACTGGACCCTACTCAGTTCGGCTTTGTTAAGGGCAGCTCATGCCTCCTAAACCTGGTGGACTCCTTTGAGACAGTTACCACGGCTACAGACGAGGGAAAGGTGGTACACACAGCCTACCTAGACCTCGCAAAGACCTTCAACACCATTCCCCATTCTGGTTTACAGACAAGCTCACCAGCCTGAACATAAACCCCTATGTCACACGATAGGTTGCCAATTGGCTCACGGACAGAACCCACATGGTGAGAGTTGTGGGGGCTAGGTCTGACTCTAAACCAGTTACAAGTGGCATTCCCCAGGGCTCAGTCCTAGAACCCCTCCTGTTTGGCATATACGTCTCAGAGGTACAGACAAGCACAGGAGGACTATGGCTGACCAAGTTCGCAGATGACTTCAAACTAGGGGCTATAACTGACTCACCGGCTGACACAGACATCCTCCAAAAGGGTGTCAATGAGACAGATACCTGGTGTCAAAATCATGGCCTCAAGCTAAATGCCAAAAAGTGCATAGTTATTCCCTTTGGAAATAACAAAGTACCTACAAACTACCACATAGGTGGTAGTCCCCTAAATACTGAAAACGTAATAAGGGATCTGGGGACCCAAGTAGATAGTGATCTCTCCTTTGATAATCACATTGCCAAAGTGGTTAGAAAATCCTTCTATGTGGCCCACCTAATTACAAAAGGGTTTGCATCCAGATCAAAAGAGGTCATTGTGCCCCTCTACTCATCACTCATCAGACCCATCATAGAGTACAACGCCCCATTTGGGATGTACCTTACAAGACACCTGCAACAGCTAGAAAGCCACAGAAGTACCTCACCAAGAGGATCACTGGCCTCAAACAGATGCCCTATGCAGCTCGACTGAAGAAACTCCAGCTGTACTCGGTTGCATACCGCCTGCTCAGAGGCGATCTTTGCCTGACATACAAGGCCATGTCCAACCCAGAATTGATGGACATGCTCCACCTAAAGGAAACCTTATCCCCTTGAGCCACACGCTCTAGGGATCTAAAGCTCACCACAACAATAAATAGGATGTGCTGGAGGGATAGATTTTTGTCCCAGAGACTTCCCATGCTTTGGATCAAGATTCCAATCTACATTAGGCAGAGCTCCTCGCTAGCACTCTTCAAGAGAAACCATGACGAGTGGATGGGAAACAGAAGGTTTACCCTGGGGATCACTTCAGTGGCTCTGCTGGACAGAGGCACAGGGAACTAATCTAAGGGGCGGCAAAAGCCAACACATTCTGACTAGGCTTATAAATGCCTTCGGGCAGATAACCTAGTACCTACTTATGAACCTATAAAAGGCAACTTCAAAGTTATTATATGTCTTTCATTTTTAGGAGGCTGAGGGAAAAGCTGTTAAGGGTGCTGCAAGGATTAATTTGTATTAAAAGAGATTTCTAGATTTATTTGCTTACTAAACTTAGGAACCAAAGCTATGACTACTCTGGATAAGCAGAGAAAAGTTTCAGACCATTATGAAGTACAGATAAAAACCTGAAAACATAAAATCAACTGAGCCCATAGAAGAGCTACATTAATGTGATGTGTACCTGAAACCGAAAACATGAAACTAATTTTTAAAACATATTTGCTGCCTGTATATGTGTATGTATATATATGAATCTAATTGTTTACAGAATTGATGTTTACCTAAATGGAGTCATAACTCTAAATTTGCACCATGATCTTCCTGAAGTAAAGAAACTGTTTAACAAAGCTTGTTGTATGGGTTTGCATTTAAACTAAATGTTGAGTGAAAACTAAAACCTGAAATCTACCACTGACTTGAAACAAAAACAGCATGAGTAAATTATTTATCCAAGACTGCTGTATTAATATTGTTATTAGTGAAATTAAAAATGTTGAAAAACTGATTTTTCTTTGAAAGTAGTCATAGCTCTGAAACCGCTGTGCAACCTTTATGAAAATCATGCATACTATTTAGAAACTGTTAATCAAAGACTGTTTAATAGGTTTGCCTGTGAAACAAAATAAATTGTTGAGAAAATTAATATACCTAAAAATACACCTTTGCCCTGAAACAGCAATGTGATCTTTTTGAAAATTTGTATGACTATTTACTAAATATTGTTAACAAAGAGTATTGTCTAGCTCTGCCTGAGAAATGTGGACATTGATGGAAACAGCTATAAATTTAGTATTGAAATAACATTTTCTTCTTGCATTTCAGATGATTTTTTTAAAACCTGCTCTTAGTTAAATGACAAACACATAATAGTTTTGAGATTAGGGGTGCATCCGCTTAAAATAGAACGTATTCTATATTTTCTAAAGAGCAACAATATTTAATATGCATATTATGATACTTTGCATTGGATGTTTGAACATTTCTTGGTGTTATCCTTGATGCATCTTATAATGCCTTATATTTCGGATTGTGTTGGAAATGGGTATTACCCCTCCAAAGCTTAATATTACAGATATGAAATAGCCTATAAATTTGAACCAGAAAAGGAAGAATCCTTAACATGAGTTCTTTCATTCTATGTCACACTAAATGAGGCACATCCTACATGGAGTCTGAAGAAAAAATGTAAGCCACTAGAAAAGGTACAATCCATCTATAAATCAAGTAGTAAAACAAGTCTGAAGATGAATAATTAACTTCCACTCCTCCTGATGTCACTGTCCTATTACATTATACTAATTTACATTTGAAGAGGCTTAGCTTTCTACAGTTAGGGGACACAGCAATGGACACAAAGAAAAAATCATCAAATGAGTCCTGATTTACCAAGTCTTCACCCTGCCAGAGTAGTATCATCTCATGAAATATAAATTACAAGGTTACAAAAAAGAGATGATGTAGAAGCATTCATTGTTTCACTTGAGAGAATGGCCAATGCCAGTCAGTGCCCATGAGATCAGTAGGTACTTCACTTGGCTCCAGTTTTCACTGGCAAAGCGCTACAAACTTATAGTAGTGTACCAGATGAAGGTGCTAGGAATTATGATGCTGTAACAAATGATGTTTATCAATGATATGAAATTACTACTTAATTAAACACAATGAAGTTTCCAGCCATATCTTTTAAGCCCATGGAAATTCCCAGAGAAGCATCTGCTAGGATGGCAGAGTGCTGTAAAACATGGATGCATCTACAGGAAAAAAAAAATTGAATGGCCAGAGATCTTAAGCAGATTGTTTTACCAGCACATCAGTTTGCTCATACATCATTGCCTAGTATTATTTGATATAGAACACCATCTGTTTAACCTTGACATGTTGCAAGCAATAACACCTGGAACCTCTACTGGTCCTAAGTCCATTATATATTGCAACTGTGGGAAGAAAGGGCATACTTGAACTGTGATTTTTAATGGATACCAGGTAATTAATTTGCTTCTGGTTGTACTCAATCATTAATCCAAAAAGAGTCACACATTTATAAAATGTAAATAATTTGGTTAATATTAAGTGCGTTCATGAGTATTTATGGCAATATTAAACTGTGTGTTTCAAAGTAAATTTAAATACAAAGAATAGCTTCTCAATGTTGAAATTCTATCTGTTTTACTATATTCTATTATTTTAAAGATAGATTTTCTAGCTTTTAATATAGAGGTACCAGAACTTGTACAGAAACAAAAAGAAATAATGGAGAAGAATATAATGCTGACCATTCCTTTTGTAGATGACCATATAGTAACATGAACTAAAACTCATCATAGGGAGGAGACCAGTAATTCATATGACACTTCCTTCCAGAAAGCTCATTTGCCTAACCTTTCTTTAAATATTGTTTGTATCTACTGAAGAAAGACCATTATAATATCGCTAGACTATATGGAACGATAGGGCGCATTTGTTAAGAGCTGCTCATCACCATTTGTTAAATGGACATAAATTATTTGACAGAAATATTAAAAGGGTAAAATTAACAATTTTGGTCTGGTATAGACAAGGCAATTAAGTCTTACTGTCAGCCATGCATATAATGTCAGTTGATATCTTTGACTAAACCTCCAGCAGGTCCCATTCAGCCATTACCAACAATCCCAGAACCACTTCCTATGGATGGCATGGATGACATGGATGTTATAGATCTGCTTTTAAATAAAAAGGGAAAAAGGGGTTAATAAAGACATATGCTTAATATGTAATTATGCATTCTGCTAGCTGTAGAGCTTAACATATTGCTGAGGAGCCAAGTAAACTCATTTGTCAGTCGGTGATTCCTTAAGTTAGTATGTATTAGGGTAGTAGTCTGATTGCTGAATTCTTAAAAGAATTATATACAATTTTGTATATTATGGCTATTAGAAGTAGATCATATCATTTCCCAGACTGATGGACTTATGGAGAGGATTAATCAAACGCTAAAGCAGTTCTTATGGAAATTTGCAAAACTGGAAGGTAATGACTGAGATGAGCTGTTACATTGTGCCTTATTTATGTATTGGGAAACTCATTAGTCATCCACAAGGTTGGGCACATTTAAAATCATGTACAGTAGACACCTGTAAGGTTTGCCTGATATACTTAAAGTGGTATGGAGTGGAGAAATTGTGCTAGACAAACACAATTATTAAACATGGATAGATTTACTAAAAGAAATTTGAAAAGATCAGAAATTGAAGTAAGAGGTATGCAGAAAATATACAGTGCTGTCATTTTTGTCTCCTTCTACCATCAAACTACTAGCTAAGTGGCAGGGACCATTTACTATTAAGGCAAAACTAGGGTCAGCAGCCATTTGGTGGAATTTCTTACAATAAAGTATAAATTGTATTTAAGACAATTCTAAATGTGCTAGCGACTCCTAAATAGAATATGCCGGAAAAATGTACAGAAATGTATAGAGTACCTCATTCTATTTTTAGAAGGGCTGAGTAGAATTAAACTTGTATGTTATAAAGTCAGGCCTGCACAGGGTACTCACATATGTCTGAGACCTTAAAGAATCCCTCAGAGTTTTCTTGATGCTTTAGCAAAGGAAATACAAAAAGATATTGTGGACTGAAGCTACTGAACCTTACAACAATGAGTGGACATCTGTAGATATGGTTAGACTTGAGACAACTGAACACCCAGCTCTGAGGCATAGAGGGATAAAGCACTGATTATGGTCTAACTCAAGGACTGGCTCATTATCTCAAGAAGATCATTGGAGGATGAGGAGGAATAGTCAATACTGGCTCACTTATCCTGAGAGGAAGGGGCAAGCTCCAATCTGCTGATGCTAAACCAGTAAACAAAATCTTGTACGCAGTCCAGTGTGACAAGATCAGGGAATGTGGGCTTATTTACCAAGCCACTGGCAGAAGCTAACGCACAAGTATGAAAGCACACAGTTCCATGAGGAGGGCATAGTAGACCCTCACAGCGATGCAAGTGTTCACATCAACCATGAAAGCGTGGAAATAGGCCCATCAGAAAAACACTTGCAGCTTCCATCATTAGATGCAAAAGAGAGTGCACAAACAGAGCTGCCACAACATTTAATTTTTTATTAAACAATTAAAAAAAAATGACATTACTTCTTTTAGGACATACTCGGCATCCATGCATCTTTAGTATGACACACACATGGATTTAAATGGTGGAACGTCCCGCTGCTTTCACATAGGATTTGGAACTGGTAGCCTGCAACAACAAGCATTCTTCCTTCGGTAGGGTTGGTGTGTGTGTGTGTGTGTGTGTGTGTGTGTGTGTGTGTTAGTCTGATACCCAATATGAGGGAACAAATGAAATAAAGACTGATGGGAAAGAGTTTAATGATAAACAGGCACAGATGAAAAAAATTAAAAAACAGAGTGATAGTTTTGCATTTAACATATGCCCAAAACAGAAAATATATCTGACCATTTAAGCAACTTCCTTGTTTTTTTTTTTTTCATTTATTTTACCAAGGAATAATTTCAGATTCCTTAAGAACAGGAGTCTAAGCAGTATGTTATCTTACATCATCATTTCAGTTGTTTCAGTTTACTGTTCTAACCTTTGGCCTTCATAGGGCATCTGCAACATTTAAACAAATTATGGCACAAATACTGTGTGAACAACAAAGGTATGCTTTGGTGTACTTGGAAGATATTAATGTGCATAGTCATAACAAAAAAGGATATATGCCTTAAACTTTATGGCACAATTTACAGTCAAGGGTCGGTTAAAACAAAGATAAAAACACACTACGGACTACTCAATGACAATTTTTAGGGGTTCATAATGAGGCAGGGAAGGTCATACCTGATCCCAACAAAGAATGGGCCAATAAACAGGTTACTTTATGAATAATATATATATCTATATATATATATATATATATATATATATATATATATATATATATATATATATATATATATATATATATATATACACACACACACACACACATGTATATATGCCCCTTTCTTGTAATGCTTGCTCCATATTTTGCTGCCATGCTAGCCCTCTTTGACTCGATTAAAATGCTGTTATATTAACTGAACACAAGAAGGACAAACATTTCTAGTCTGTGAAACAACCTTATATTATGCCCCTGAGTTTAATAAAGCATTTTTTTCTCACAGACAGATGATTCCAATAATGGAATAGGTACAGCACTGTCACGGGAATTCTCGCATGAAGAACAGCCTTTAATTTTTAGGTTCATAGGTTCATAGGTAGGTACTAGACTATCTGCCCGAAGGTATTTATAAGCCTAGCCAGAATGTGTTGGCTTTCGCCGCCCCCTTAGATTAGTTCCCTGTGCCTCTGTCGAGCAGAGCCACTGTAGTGATCCCCGGGGTAAACTTTCTGTTTCCCATCCACTCATCAAGGTTTCTCTTGAAAAGTGTTACTGAGGAGCTCTGCCTAATGTAGATTGGAATCTTGTTCCAAAGCATGGGAAGTCTCTGGGACAGGAATCTATCCCTCAAGCACGTCCTTTTTATTGTTGTGGTGAGGTTTAGATCCCTAGAGCGTGTGGCTCGAGGAAATAAGATTTTCTTTAGGTGGAGCATGTCCATTAATTCTGCGTTGGACATGGCCTTGTATGTCAGCCAGAGATCACCTCTGAGCAGGCGGTATGCAACCGAGTACAGCTGGAGTTTCTTCAGTTGAGCTGCATAGGGCATCTGTTTGAGGCCAGTGATCTTCTTGGTGAGGTACTTCTGTGGTCATTCCAGCTGTTGCAGGTGTCTTGTAAGGTACATCCCAAATGGGGCATTGTACTCTATGATGGGTCTGATGAGTGATGAGCAGAGGGGCACAATGACCTCTTTTGATCTGGATGCAAACCCTTTTGTGATTAGGTGGGCCACATAGAAGGATTTTCTAACCACTTTGGCAATGTGATTATCAAAGGAGAGATTACTGTCTACTTGGGTCCCCAGATCCCTTATTACGTCTTCCGTATTTAGGGGACTACCACCTATGTGGTAGTTTGTGGGTACTTTGTTTTTTCCAAAGGGGATGACTATGCACTTTTTGGCATTTAGCTTGAGGCCATGATTTTGACACCAGGTATCTGTCTCAGTGAGACCCTTTCGAAGGATGTCCGTGTCAGCTGGAGAGTCAATTATAGCCCCTAGATTGCAGTCATCTTCAGACTTGGTCAGCCATAGTCCTCCTGTGCTTGCCTGTACCTCTGAGAAGTATATGCCAAACAGGAGGGTCCTAGGACTGAACCCTGGGGAATGCCACTTGTAACCGGTTTAGAGTCGGACCTAGCTTCCGCAACTCTCACCATGTGGGTTCTGTCTGTGAGTCAGTTGGCAACCCATCTTGTGACATATGGGTTTATGATCAGGCTGGTGAGCTCGTCTATAATACCAGAATGGGGAATGCTGTCGAAGGCCTTTGTGAGGTCTAGGTAGGCTGTGTGTACCACCTTTCCCTCATCTATAGCCTTGGTAACTGTCTCAAGGCCACCAGGTTTAGTAGGCATGATCTGCCCTTAACAAAGCTGAACTGGGAAGGGTCCAGTGTTTGGAGGTTCCAAATGTCTCTGTTAATGAGTTCCATGATGATGCACTCCATAGCCTTGCAGACCAAGCTTGTCAGGCTTATAGAGCGATAGTTCCTGGCGTCTGTTGTGGCCCCACCTTTGTGGAGTGGAATAACCTTTGCTGTGCGCCACTCTATGGGTACATAGCCTGTGGAGAGGCTGAGTTTGAACAGTGTGTTTAGGTGAGGGGTTAGTGTGTCTTTGAGCTCATGTAGGATGCAGCCTGGGAAACCATGCCATCCCACTGATGCTGTGTTTCTGGCTTTGGAGAGGGTTGTCTTAACCTGAGTGTCTGTGATTTCAGGGGCTCTACATTCTTCTGGCATGGTTATGGGCCCTTTCGGGGGTGAGAGGGGGGTGAAGTTTGCACTGAATCTGTCTGCCAGGATGTTGGCGATATTGGTTGGTTCAGTGCATTTTGTGCCATTCTGTGCTAACTCTGAGCAGACTTGAGAATTCTTGACATAGCTAAAGAATGCCTTGTGGTTATCTTTGGAGTTCTTGGCAATTTTTCTTTCGAAGCTCGCCTTAGATGATTTTATGAGGGATCGTAGTTTCTTGCTGATACTGACCAGAGATGTCTTCCCTTCTTGGGATTTTACTCTTTTCTGTACCAGTTTCCTCCTTATATTGTATAGCTTGTTTATGGCAGGGGTCCACCAGACTGGTTTCCTTTTCTTGGAGGAGTGAGTCTTGGTTTTGCTTGAGATAGCATGATCTATGCATTCTTGTAGGTGTTCGTAGAATGGATTAGTAAAGAATTTTGCAGCTTGGACAGCGTTATTCTTTAGCATGGAGGCTTTGAAACTTTCCACCTCAGTCTTAAGTAATGAGAAATTTGCTTTTATAGTGCATAGTTCATAGGTTAGTACTAAGCTAACTGCCCTTGCGAGCCATTTTAAGCCTAGCCAATTATCCCTTGTGAGACTCAAACCCTGCACCTTGTGTTTGTAAGGCAAACACCTCAACCATTAGGCCACCCTCCAAAGTTTTTCACAGGGGTTTCCTTGTCTGGGGGTGTGGGCAGAATGTGGATATTCAAAGTGATTTGTTTATGGTCAGATCTAATCAGCGAGGGGTTGACCTGTGTTTTTTTTTTTTTACTACATAGAATGAACTTTTAAACATCAAGAGAGTGAAAGAAAATTCAGATACTGTCTATGTGAACAGGAGTTTTTAATTGTTACATATCATAACCTGTTGATTATTGTTAAATAGTATGAAAGTTGTTGATACTAGATTAATGCAATTATATTTAACATGATATTACTAGCATTTCAATGCATTTTATAGGCCTCAAAAATGTAACCACTATGTTGAGCTTTCATCAAGTCTCTGGAGGGGGTAATTGCAGGTAAAACAGGGTAGGGATATGTGAAAAAGTCCTCACATATTTAAAACAAATTTTGAACCATCTTGTGTGTGAATGTATGTATGTGTGTGTTTATATGGCCTACTTCTAAATGTCAAAGTTTTATAATTTAAAATTTCTTATGGTCGAGACCATAAGACTGAACTTTTGAAACTTCAAAATGTAAATAAAAAATAAAAATAAAAACAAAAAATATTTTTTTTCTTTTTTACGTTTTTTGCAGGGGGGCAAGCCCCTGCACCCCCCATACCCCTGCTAATTAAATATACCAACTCCAAGATCACACTACAGTGAGGAAAATGGTAAATATACCATTTTTTTTGTTTTCTTTTTTACGTTTTTTGCAGGGGGGCAAGCCCCTGCACCCCCCATACCCCTGCTAATTAAATATACCAACTCCAAGATCACACTACAGTGAGGAAAATGGTAAATATAACATTCCGTGTTGTATGGGAATCTCCATTTAAAAGGTTCAAAGTTTCAAAACTTCGATCTCGACCACAAGATATCTGAAGTTTTGAAACTTCAAAAATTTAGAGGTAGACCCATATAGAGAATATATGTGTATATGTATGTGTGTGTGTGTGCGTGCGTGTGTGTGTGCGTGTGTGTGTAGATTAGATATGGATATAGATATACACAGACACACACACACACACACACACATATATATATATATATATATATATATATATATTTTTTTTTTTGTTTTTTTGTTTTCAGAAACCACATGAAACATTAGACAACAACAGAAAGATCAGTACAACACTTATGATGGCCTACTTACACATGCAGGACAAATACGTGAAAAAAAAACAGTTTACTGTAAATAATACTGTAGGCAGTGTAGCTCAATGTCTGGTCATCAACTTGTATGCATTCTGCAAGAAGGACTGTAAAGTGGAACAGTCCAGTGTTTAGAATGTTGTCCTGCTTTGGGTAAGCGTAAGAGGGATTTTTCTGTGATATTACTAAAGCACTTAGCTCCAATAGTAAAGTGACAAGTATATAATCTGAATAAAATAATGATGTATGGATTAATGGGGGGTGGTGGTAGCATGATATTGAAAACATAAGCACCTGAAGGCAGTGCTACAGATTTAAAATAAAATAAGTAAAAGAATGGTAGTATGGTACGGGCCAGATTCAATAAAGCCTACACTAAGTTTACATGATATGTGTTCAAGAACATTCTTGTCACATTTCTTGAGCTTTCTAGTCACTCAGAAAGATTACACTAACTTTACATGTAGTCTATAGTTTGTGGTAATCATTATGAATCCCTGTCAGTATTTAAGGCTGCAAAAATATCAGTAGGAAAACTAAAATTAGGGGTTAAAATCACGTTGCCAAAGTGGTTAGAAAGACCTTCTATATAGCCCACCTTATCACGAAAGGGTTCGCATCTAGATCAAGAGAGGTCATTGTGGCCCTCTACTCGTCACTCATCAGGCCCATAATTGAATACAATGCCCCTTTTGGGATGTACCTTACCCAACACCTGCAGCAACTGGAGAGACCCCAAAAGTACCTCACCAAGAGGATCATGGGCTACAAACAGATGTCCTATGCAGCTCGACTAGAGAAACTCCAGCTCTACTCAGTTGCTTACCGCCTACTCAGAGGCAATCTATGCCTGACGTACAAAGCCATGTCAAACCCAGAATTAATGGACATGCTCCACCTCAAAAATCCAAGTCCCTTAGAGCTACACGCTCCAGGGACCTAAACCTCAGCACAAAAATAAATAGGACATGCTGGAGGGACAGATTCATTTCCCCGAGGCTCCCCTCACTCTGGAATAGAATCCCAATTCATGTTAGACATAGCCCCTCGCTGACCCTCTTCAAGCGAAATCTGGACGCGTGGATGGGAAATCGCAAATTCACCCCTGGGATCTCTTCTGTGTCCCTGCTAGACAGAGGCACAGTAAACTAATCTTAAAAGGGTACCTTCTCTGACCTACTTTACAGAGGCACAGTAGGCTAATCTAATAGGGAGGCGGAAGCCAAATACACTCTGGCTAGGCTTATAAATGCTCTAGGGTCGATAGCCTAGTATCTACCTATGAACCTATGAACCTATAAGAAGGTGTTAGTTATGTCTGTGTTGTTTGGTCACTCAGAATGGTGTATACTCAGTGTACACGTAGAGAAGGCTTTAGTGAATCCTGGGGATAATGTGTAGTTGTGTTATAAATATGTTGTTCATGAAAATAAGGAAAAGAAAATTATTAGCCTAAGTTAGTGATATAAGTAGTAAATTCCATGCAGTAAAAATGCATCTTCCCAGTTATTATAGGTTTTTTTTTTCAGGATTAGGAAGTTTTAGGAAGAACACATAAAGGGGGCTACTGAGATTTACTTTAAATTAGAAGAATCTTTCTATATTTATTTGCTTCCTGCCTTTAAAAAACAATGTTGTGAGTAGTCTAGAGAATCAAAAATTGATTATGTTAGTCCTAGTTCATCTGGGACTGGAGTACACATCTTGCAAACAATACTCAAACAGGACTGTATAGAATTATATTGAGAACTGCACTAATCTGAAGTGTACCTGAAACAAAAAAATTAGACTGTTTAACAAAACTGATATCTAGCACTATTTGTGAAGTTAGCTACTGAGAAGTTATATATAAAAGAAAATAGTTGTGGCTTTGAAATCGCTGTGTAGTCTTTCTGAATCATATGAACGTAAAGAAAGGCTTGTTTAACAAATATTGTTGTTGAAAGCAGCCACTGCCATGAAATGGGTGTGCTGTTTATAGTTCACAGTTAAGTACTAAGCTAGTTGCCCTTACAGGCCATTTTAGGCCTAGCCAATTTCCCCTCAAAGAAGAGAATTAAATCCTGTAACTTGTGTCTGCTAGGTAAACACCTTAACCATTATGCCAACCTCCCAATTTTATAATACAGATTCGACCAAGTAGAATGAAGTTTGATTCTGGTTTCTTTCTCATGAGGAGCTAGCCTTTGATGTTCTCCAGGGATTTAATCTGGTGGAATTTTATCATGCCTACCTAATGAGGGTTGTAAATTCTCTCTCTGAGGAGATAATATGGCTTCACGGTAAAGGTCCAGTATTCAGCAGCATAGTGCCCTTGAAGTCCCAGTACAGCCTCTGACCCCACTCCATAGATTCATAGGCAAGAAAAATGCTAACTACCCTTGTCGGCCATTTTAAGTTTAGCCAATTTTCCTTCTAAAGCTGAGACTCAAACTGTGTACCTTGTGTCTGTGAGGCAAACACTTTAACCATTATACCAGCCCTCAATAAAAATATCCAGTAGGGATTAGAACCCGAGACCAACTCTGTTTTTCCTCCAAAGTCAATGCATTTACAGCTTGTGTCACTGAGACAGGTAGTATAACTAATTACTAAGCTAACAGCCTCTGTGGGCCATTTTAAGCCTAGTCAATTTTCCCTCCCAAAGGTGAGAATAAAACCCTATACCTGGTATCCGTGAGGCAAATGCCTTAACCATTAAACCAACCCCTGACAGCTTTCCAAACTAAGCACCAGTAAACTACTGGTATAAGTCTTTTAATGAAATGAAAATTCTTGAGAAATCTGATATTATTTGAAATAAAAACATTCTAAAGGGAGTAGCTTGAAAGCAGGTTGTGATTCAGGATACAGAGTGAATCTTAACGTTTTAGTTATATATTTACGTATTTATTTATTTATTTATTTCAGTTTGTTAACCGGGCAAGTGGGCTGACCAAATGACCCTTTTCAGCCATGACCCAGGCACAGTTGTGCATTAAAAATAGTAAGTAAATTTATATTTATACATAGGTAGAACTTATACAGTCACTAAGCACATACTTAAATAATGGTCAAAAGTCAAAGTCAAAAGTAACTTTACTGTCATTCAGACCATACACAAATGCACAGTTGAACAAAATTTCATTTCTCCAAGCTCATGTACAAACAGAAAAATACAGCAGCACAGAAACAAAAACACATACACAATATCAGTGACAAAATTTATAAACGAATGCACACAAACACAGAAGGCACAAAGTTCCAACAACCACGATCTCCAGTAATCCAGTCTATTCACATTGCTGCCATGTCCCGCTCCAGCACCAATATATCCCAAGTCCAGTCCCATCCTCTCCAACACCATAGACTGATGTCTGATGCAAGCAAAAACTTGGCAGACAAAAATCGGGCATCTGCTACTGTATTCAAAACAACTGCCACTATCTAAAGGCCTGAATGGCCACAGCCATTTCAATGACCTTCCAACAATCCAAACCATCCACACTGCCGCAGTCACCATTCCATCGCCAACACCATCAGCAGCGTCTCAATCAAAACCAGATCTCTCCAACCCAACAATTCAAATCCAGTCCATTTAAAATCAAACCTGGCAGCCACGTCCGGTCACCACCTTCTGCCTTCTGCATTCTGCACTTGCTTAAATTCACCAATGAAGGCCCAAACTTCCTTGATCAGTTTAACAATATCATAGCAAAGCAAACTCAACATGACACCACGGACATCACGACACTTGTTTAGGCCAAATAGACTACTTAGCAAGCTACAGTCTACAAAAATCAACATAAAAATACAAAATGTATATTGAGAGCCGGAGAGGCCACTGCCACACAAGGCGCCACCATGTTCCATGGAAATGGTTTCTTGGAAATGTATGGCGATAACCACATATATAAATGTACAGACAGCAGTCAACTGCATATTGTTATAACAATAGAAATATGTTTGTAATTTATATAGACTTACAAAAATGGAACAGGCAGTGGCCTTTTGTAAACATAATATTATTTACAGTTTGCCTTTTGCACACATACTATTATTTACGTTTTATGTATTTTTTTACAATACTACATTGACAATTATACAGTCCAGAAGTTCCATAGTTTTCATAGGTCTACCTTGGAAAGAGTAGTGTGGTCTTGTTACAGTTCAAAGGAAACTTTACCAGTCTTATGTAAATTAAAGGAATGTGCATATTAATTGTATATGTTGAATGGTGTACCTTCTTAGAGATAAATAAAAGGCATTCCAAACTTGCAGAGTAGAAAAATATTCGCTGTGTGCCTTCTGGCACATATCACAGGCTATTTGCACAGTTATTGGTGTTATGCTTGTTGTATCCCACACATGAATGGACACACATGTAATACTTTGAAATGTTCTGTATTATACAAACTCATACAGAAAAAAGTGACTTTAAAAGTGCCACAAATAAAACCTGGTGCAGTGATTTATACTACACATTCAAAGAAACCCAGACAGTTCACATCCCCCATTTTCCTCTCTTGACTTTGCTAGAAGATAACTAGCAAACAAAAGACATATTCATGGACAATATCAGAAGAAAATAAAATAAAGTAGCAACAGAGATTTTTTTTCCTAAATTTAACTTTGCTCAAAACTAGTCCAAAAAAAGAAAAATGAAGCTATTTACTTGATTGTTTCAATCTAAATAAGCAATGTAGGCTAAAGGATACAATTAGACAGTAAAATCTTCTAAAAACAGCTGTTCAGACTCTGCTCCACGTGGAAAGAACTGCATTTGCTCCCTTGTCTTGTTTGAATGCACCAAAACTGTCTTTTATATGTGGCACCAACATTTCATAACATATGTCAAATTAAGGCAGATTCTTGTCATTTCTATTATGCTGTCTAATCCTGACAGCTGCCTTATCCAAGTACAGAAGATGCAGAATGTCAAAGGAAAAAACTTCAAAGACCAATACACGTAAGGTTCAGTTAAGGCACATTTAATAACTTGCTGCAAGGAGACAAAAACATGCAAATACAGGATTTTGCCTAACTACTAACAGGAAGCATGCTATTCTTATACTGTTTTACAAGGCATGGCCTTCTATGGCTGACGTAATCAAACACAACTTTCAGTATTGTTCTACAGCAGATGTTACTCAGATTTTCTGCTGACATGACTAGATTTGTGAGAAACTTTTGAGAAAAACAACCTGGCCTTGGCGGGCACTAACCCGTTACAGGCTTCTATTGTAGTGTTACATTTCAAGGTACTTTTCTAACTCAGATACAAGCAGATACTGATTGTAGTTCATATTTTCAAGCAGGCTTTGTTCTAATTATCTATAGCTTCTACAGCTGTGTATTTTCTCACAGCACAAGCGGAACTTCTTGTCTAAGTTTCATAACATTTATACAAGTAGTATTGTTCTATTCATTATTTTCCTAACACAGGCAGAAATCATCTGCTTCTCAATAAATTTCCACACATAAGCAAAGATTTTTAGCTGACAATACAAGGTCAGAAAGCATCTGCAGTTTGTACAGATTTATGCAGTATGAAATAGAATAAATGTGTTAACCCTTTTCAAGCTCTAAATGCACAAAGCATATTACTAATACACACATTAATACATATTTTTCTGACACAGAACATAAGTACAGTAATCACAGGTTATTGCTGTGATTTTTAATACTTCCCCAATGGCTGAGAATTGTGATACTCTAAAAAAGATCAAACAGATCTCAACCCACTGTATTCTGAGATACACTGAGTATTGATGCTGGACAGCCTATTCTACACACCCATCCCCACATGAAAATACACCCCATGTTTGTTGGGACAATGCATGGATGATCTGTACCATGTATCAATCACCTTGGCCATATCTAATGCCATCATTTACAACTAGGTTGCAACTCAGAGGCTATACATTAAAAGGCCAGATTAGCTGACACTGACAACAGGCTGAATTCCAAAGCAATTCATAGCTGGGATTACGGTAATACCTTGAACTTGCAGTGACATTTCTAATATAGGTATTTCTAAATGAAGCCATAAGTTCTTCCTCAGATAATATATAAAATGAAAAATTGAGAAAGCTTCCTGGGATGATCCAGAATATGCAGGAGAATCAAGGCATCGAATTTTGGCATGAGCAAAAATCGATGGTGCATGTGTGTGTACAACTCTCCTTTGGAAACATTCATAACAACAGGACCAATATAGCACCCATATTTAAAATAGGTGAGAAAATATAGGCAAGGTGGCTTCCAAGACTACCTAAATACTTTAAATACTCTGTTGTGCAGTGGAGTAAACTCTGTACATTCAACAACATTATGCATCACTGTCTAGCATTTTGGTCACCTTTTCACCAAGATGACCACTGATAGTATGTACCTGTTTAGTCCAAAAACAGATGACAAGCTTGATAGATATGTCCTGTACTGTGTTGTTGTTCCCCTTGTCTTTGCACCACCTCCCTATGCTAATATCTTGTCAACCAGGTATACTGCTTCCAAATTTATGCAGCCATGTTTATTTGTTTTGTGGAGCTCTGGTATGTGTTGCTAGTGATCTTTACCCCCAGTTCACCTTCTTCTGTCCTGAACACATTATGCCTATCTACAGTGTTGCACTCTGTGCCACACTGCTAAGCTAATCTAACCGATCACTCTCTCTCATCTCTGTCCACATCCTGTTGTGTATCCAATGTCAGATGGCATTAGATGCACATAAAACAATTTCACAGTATACCATGCAAAGCTAATGAGACTCCATACTGCTGAATAATACATAATCTTGTCAGGTACACTCTTACAGTCTACCATTTCAGGGCAGCCCCACTGGATTCTTACTTCCTTAACATGTCTGCACTGCACCACATTTCTCATAGACACTGACAGTGCACAACTATATGCTGAACAAAGACATGTCTGCACTGCACCACCTTGCTCATAGACATTGAAAGTGTACCACTATACGTTGAACAAAGGAGTGGTTTCTCTTGGCAGAGCTCCCACAACATGTTGCTTTGATACTTTTGGAATTTGGTTGAAAATGTCAAAAAGTTGTTGGTAAGTATTACAGGAAATATGAAAAAAGTGTTTCCTCTCAGAATAGGGTAGTCAATTTTTCTAAGGAATCAAATGGCGCTTAGAAATTCAAATATACTCAACTATATTACTTTTAAATGTAATTTATGCAATACTGATATCCTGGCTTAGCAACTATATTTCCCTGTCATCAATCTGGCTACTTTTTTGGATTACCAAATAAAGTATGCCTTTGATCAAAACTACTGGAATCTGTGTAAGTCAGGACTCCACTTATCTGTATTTATCCCATAAACCACTTGAAGCAGTGGATTGGCACATGGTATAATAACAGCCTAATAAACTGTCTCTACATTTCAACCCAAAGTGTCAAAAATTGCTGAGGTTGTGCCTTTTTGGTATAACTAAGAACATATCATCATCATCATCATCATCATTATTATTATTATTATTATTATTAACAAAATGCAATTCTAATGAAAAACAACTGCTTGTGATAATATGCATTTAGTTAACAGACAAAGCTTTTATAAAGACAAACCAAATCACATTTTTAGTACTAAGCATGTTGCTGACAATGGCTGTTTGCTCTCTGCTAGGAAGATACACAGAAATAAATGACAAGAAGAAGGAGAATAAAAGTTGCAGATCTTTTTATCTTAATCTACAGAGAAACTCTGGCTTTGCATTTATCTCAACATAAAGGGTAAATGTCCTTTTGAAATAAAAGTGTCTCTAAAGGCATCTTGGAACTGCCAGACAAAAATGCCATGCAGAGTAGATTTTTCTATATGTTTAGAATATCCTTTCTAAATATGCATATATGAACTAAAGGTATTGTAGAGATACAGTGCTACAAAAAAAAATCTAACGAATGTGCCTCAGCTAAACAAAACTTCTTAGGAAACTTACATGATTAACTCATTGCTGTTGATTACTTTTGCTTTTAACAGTATATTTTATACTAACAAACACGTCATCTCATTTGTATTGCCTTTTTCTAAGCTCAATAATCAATAGTCAAGAGTCCCACTCTTGACTTGTGTAATGTCATTCTACAAGGTAGGAATGATATCACTAGTGCCGTTACCCATAACAATATGAAAGGCATTGCAGGTAATTGCTGCTTAGAATAATGGCAAAAATGACTGCATGCTTAGATAAGATTGCCATGCTTTATAAGTATTCTAATACTGTATAAACCATCCAGCCAGTGTTTTTTAAGGTGGGCAAAACACATCTTTTACCTCACACCCCTACTACATGTGTGTAGATATATATATGTATATATAATCTATATATAAATACAAACATACATACATATATATATATATATATATATATATATATATATATATATATATATGTATCCTTAATGTTTTGTCGAATGACAGGCTGTTGAATGTTAGCTTGTGCAAATGGGAATGTGATCGAATGTGAGTCAGCATATGTATTAGTGCTGTGTGTAACTTTTTTCAGATGTAATTTTGAGTGCAGTTGTGTTTGAGTGGTGCTGGTATTTGAATGAATAGGCCAGTTTATGGAAGGTGTCTCTTTAGGATCTAATGCTGAAAATTTAGACAGAAATTGACCGATTAGCTCCTAGAAAATAAGATGCCTGACACATTTTCGTATTGACTAGTAGGAGGGCTATTTGTTAACTTATCCCAAACTTTCATTTGATGCAGTAAGTCACATATACTGTATTAACAGACTGACAGATTTAGACCTACACCCTCCTTTACCATTTAAAGGGTGCACAACTACTTAACAGAAAAATTAAAGTCAGACAGGGTCAGGCAACAGCCAGAGAATTTGTAGATAACAAAGGTGTTCTTTGGGTATCCATTTTAGACCCTTTATCCTTTAGCTTATACTGTATGTAAATCCAGTGCTAGATCACAAGAATCAACTATAGGCAATATGTGTGGATACACTGCCATCTTATGTTCAGGCAGTCGTCACACTCTATCTGAGAATCCGTTCAAGTCAAGGTTTCTAACACTACAGAAATGGAATGCAACTTACACTTTGTATTAAGTGTACCTAAACACACAGTTAGAGCTTGTTCTGTAAAAATAATCAGTGAAACACACACTCTGCAAATCTAGAAATAAAAACATAATCAAATACAGTAATACCCCTCAACAATAAAAATAACTATCCTAGATAATGCCCTAATTCTCGAAGATGTTCTCAATACCATCAAAAGTTGTAACACTACCCTAAACAGCTTGTACATGATACTATCTAACCTCAAAAGGAAGAACTAAACTAGTAGCCACTCCTGCTCATTCAAAACTATTTGATGGCTGCATTATTTACACCAGAATTTCAAATTCTTTATTTACCAAACTTTCTTATGTGCAATACTCACACTCATAATCCCTAGCCCTAAATAACCCACAACGCAGCCCATTAAACAATACCACCCAACCAGTTAACTGTATTCCTCACAAAATGCATTATAAAAAACAGGCAGAAATGGAAAAACTGAAATTTGCTGAAGGATTTCTAGGCATTAAATAACACACAGATGGCCGTGTAGGGAGAAAAACAAATCCAGGAATAAAGCTAACAGCAGAAGGTCATTTTTTTTCTTTAAATTATTTACAATTTCATTTACATTCACAGTGACTAATAAATCTGCTCTTTCAAAATGCCCCATCCTAGGATTCAAACTAATGACAAACTTATTACAATAGTGCTAGCTTCTGCAGAAGCCTTTGGCATACAGTATGACTATGATTGCTCAAATACCAAAAAGATGATTTCAGTTGTTCTCAGAATATGTTGTCTCATGCATTTTAAAATAAATACAATTCAAATTAAAGGCAGATAAGTCAATAAAAGACTTCCATTTAGTCTGTCGCAACATATTTCTTCATAACTCTTTTCCTTCATTATCCTGTCAGGCCTATGCTTAAAGAAAATGATGGTAGCATGTTCACTGACACATCTGGTAGATGATTCTATATACTTACTGCCCTTTCATAGAATCAATGTCGTCTTTGGGTTGAATACAATCTGAAAGCTGCTAACTCACTGGGACCAGCTTTCATGGCACTATGGTTAACCAGCAATATCAGGCTGAAACATTACAATAAGAAATTATCTATAGAGATCATAAAACTGTTATAAGGTTAACTCTAATTTCATGTCCTCTATAGTAAGGAAAATTACCCTAGCCTATTCCAAGCCTCTTGAATCTCTCCTTGGAAGGCACAGGATCAGATGCTGGCAAATATTTTGGCTTGGAGACTCTCTAGCCTTTTCTCTTTAAATACAGTATAATACTTTATAGAAATTACAGAGAATGGGATATAAGCAAATTACTGAAAAGCTTTAGCTCTATGTGTGCAAATACAACTTATAATAGGAATAATACCCCCACCCATTTTCTTACTGACTAAAGTAATTAAGTCTGTAATATGATATGCATTATCATGTCTATATTCATCAAGGTACACTTGGTAACTGTGAAGTTCAGTGAGCAGGGGATACAGACTATTAGCTTTTCAAATATGGTGGCGTAACATCCATCTATCCACCTATTAAAGTGCTTATTTGTGCAATATAATCAGTCAAACATTCATCTCCCCATCTTTGCCCTCTGAATTTATTTCCATATGCTTCATGAGTCAATTTAAAATATTCAAATAGACACAAATGATCCACATCAGTTAACTTTAAAAAAGCATAAATTACTTTACCCATGAGCAGAGGGCATAAAAAAAAATCACACCATGCCCCAGGCAATTTGGTGCTGATTAAACTGTCAGAATGAAAATATCAAAGTCATCCTCCTCTTTATACTGCAGAAATAATTTAGTACTGATCTTGGCATCTACAGTTTATCTTTCTCACTCCCCAGTGATCACATGTCTTTGGTGATGAACCAACACTTTCCTTTCATGCTGGCTTGCTCTCTTTGCATCTCATGCTGTTTCATTCTCTCACTTGTTGTAAGTTCCAGATGTTTCTTCTCAAGCTCAAATTTCCTTAATTCCAGCTAGGTTTCAAGGTCATCTGGGGATGGCCATATTGTCCTTTTCATACATGCTACGCATCCACAGCACATGTCCATATTTAGTAGGTTGTGTTCCAGCTGAACATAAGGTTGTTATTATGCCCTCTGTGAGCATACTGGTATGCAAAATGTCCTTGGTTTTACACTCCTTAAACAAATGTGACACTACCATTGTGACATAACACTGCTATCTACCAAAATATAATAATTTCAATGCACTCTATACTTCTGTATATTAACCTTGTAGCTGCAAGGGTACATACACCCTTTGGTGACAGTACTGTTTTGCACTCTAAATAAGTCCAATTACAATATCCATACCACTTCTGACTACTGTGATGAACAATGTATGGAAATCAGAATGCAACCTAACAAATCTAACTTTAAAAATCAACTAAAGTCCTACCTAACCAATTCCTGGTTATGCAAATGTCCAGACCCAGACTAACTTAATAATAACCTAGTCTCTTTTCATAACTTGCCAAATATGATGTATTCCATAATAAAGTATAACAGTTGTACCATCCATAACACTTAAAAGTGTAGCACTATCTCAAATTAAATACCTGCACCTTACTTCCAGGTATTATTTTAATGTATTTTGTACTGATTACATTGAGTATTTCTGTAGTGGATCCTTTCTGAATATTTTTTAATATTGTGATTATGCTGAATATTTCTGTACTAATGTTTTATTTTTGAATATTGTACTGGATGTCTTTTGAATAATGTATTGTGATTATGTTGAATATTTTTGTACTGGATGTTTCTGAATATCCTTTGCATTGTGATCATGTTGTGCATCTTTGTACAAAAGATCATGTATATTTCTGTATGGTGATTTTCTATGTGGAGCTTTTCTCCCTGGGCTTCTGCTGAAAATGGGTAACTTTTGCCCAGTCAGACTTCCCTGGTAAACAAATGTAAAATAAATAAATAAAATAAAATATTCAGGGACTACAATCCTTGGATCCAATTCAATCACTAAAAAATAAATTATCTGAATCTAAAATCAGACTGTAACCAGAGGTATGACCTCTCCAGTCTCTTAGTTTCCCATGTCATCAAACCATTTCATTTCATTTGGAATCCTATGCCCCACAATCCATCTTCACCAATACCTGAATAGTTTTAGTTTTACTAGCATCCATGAGCCATATACATAGTTTTATTACAATGCTCATCACCCCACCTCTACACGTCTAACATAAACCTTATGATACTCGTACGTAATTGTTTCAGAACGTGCTACAATATTAACATTTTCAGACCTACCAAGTTAGTTACCTCACTTCCATTTCTTTGAATTTCTACACAATTATCATCTGTCTGACAAACCCACCAATACTCAATATCTAATAATTGCATAAGTATCTTTTATACTGTAATAGTTGCTTTTATTTCATATGAATGTAATGTAATTAAAAAGGGTACTTCAATAGCTCTTGGATCTGCCAATGGAATCATCCCATGTGAACCCATTCCATTTCTCCTTTCACTATCCTCTCTAGTCCTCCTTTCCCTACTTACGACTCTCTAACATACCACTTTGAATTGTAAAGATTTCTACTGATGAAATACAAGTGTGTCTTTTCCTAGTGTGCAGTTATCACCTATTTCTTATATACTTACTCATATTAATGTCTTTGTTGCTGCTTATCATACTTTTACTGTTATATACTTTTGCCAAATTGTTATTGTATATTTTTACTGTACTTTCTTCAATCTTGTTGATTTATTTTGCTTTGTTGTATTGTAGAGCCTCTTGAACTCTCATTCATTTTTATTCAATATGCTGTTACTTTACTCTGCTTTAATCTTGTAATTTTTCTTGCTAAGTTTGTACTGTGAAGCTTTTCTCCACAGGCCTCCTCTGAAAAAGGGATCTTGTTCAGTCAGACTATCTTGGTCAACAAATGTCAAATAAAATAAATTAATTAGTAAATGTAAGTGTAATTACTAATAAATATTGTGTAACATTCTGTTCATGCAATTATTGAATGTCTGTTTAAAAAAGTTTGTAATATGTTGGCACTTTCCCCCCTGGACCTCCACTAAAAAGAAGTTTTTGACTTAACCCAGCTGGACAAACACAGTAAACAAAACAAAACTAAAAATAAAAAAATAAAGTCACACCACTGGTACTAAAAAAATTACAGTATAAAAAGACACACTAGCCTGAAAGACTTAACAACTAACAAATTACAACTTGGCCACAAGAGCATGTATGTGTCTATACCACATAAGCTCAAAGATTGGCTTGACACTGACCAACTCACCAAGCAAAGTTTTTGGCCTAACTCTCCAGATACATTTCTCACCACTCTCTTTGGGTTTCAGTGCCTTTCTGTGCTCCCTGCCCAAAGCAGCTGTATTTTGAATAAACACTTATGTACACACACACACACACACACACACACACACACACACACACACACACACACACACACACACACACACACACACACACATTTCTATGGGAGGCTGGAAATACTCCCCAAAATAACAGCCCTCTGGTTGTTGAATGAGGTCATATGACTTGCCCAATGCTAGATAACCATTTACTTGCATCGGCTTTTGTTATGTACACCTGATGAAGCAGTTTGCGTGAACACTTGCAGATTTTTTTATTATCTGTTTAACACAGTTTTAATAAAGTACTTCTCCCTGGTTTTGAGCTGGCATATTACTTACCATGGACTTCATTGTGCCTGGCTTGTTTTACACAGATAAGCTCCTTTTTATACATACCAGTGTAGTAAACTGCCATCACCTAAGATTACCTGACTGGAGAAAGTACAGTTGTATAAGGAAACTTACCATAACAGGAGATGTTCAAATGAACACTGCTGCATTAGTCTTAGCTATATGGGTTATATCCTGCCAAGAAACAACTGGCCAGCTTCCAAAACTTCAGGGCACCTTCTATGCACCCAAACTGTTAGGCAGCTCAAGCTGAGTAGACCAAAACATAAGTTTGAGTGTCAAGCCCTTCAGAGCTTTCCTGTCAAATGACAGAGGGAGACTGAGCATAGAAAGGGCAATGATAGGAGCAACAAAAAATAAATGTCCATATCCTGGCATAAAACCACAAGAAAAAACAAGGGAGATAGGAGAGGCTACTGCAGCAGCAATCATTTTAATGTCTACTGTTATGATAAGTTTACTTAACACAACTATACTATGTTCATCATATTGGTCACTGTGGTAGTAGCCTAAGCTATATGGGTAGATTATCCAATCTTACTACATTTCGGAGGTGGTAGGAGAAGAGTCCAGGAGCCCCTAGATAATGGTTCTAAGCAAAGCCTGACTTGGACCTAGAGAAGGTATTAAGCTTATAGTGCTATGTAAAAGTATGTACTGAGGACCAAGTAGCATCTTCTAGAATACTTCTAGAATCCAAACCTTTCCAAAAAGCCGTAGATGAAGCCAATGCCCTGGTAGAGTGGGCCTTGACCCTGCCTGGGACACTTTTGTTATGGTGAGTATAACAAAAGGTAAAAGCCTTATACAACGATTTGTAAATGGTGAGTATAACAAAAGGTAAAAGCCTTATACAATGATTTGTAAATAGTCTGTTTTGACACGGGTTGCCCCTTCTTCTTACCTTCACAAGAAATGAAGAGTTGATCTGATGATCTGAAAGATTTAGTTCTGTTAAGATAGTTTCGGAGTAGTTTGTGGACATCCAAGGTATGGATTATCCTTTTTTAGGTTCAGGAAAGAAAATAGGGAGCTGGACAGATTGGCTTAAAGTAAACTTGGATATCACTTTAGGCATAAAAGCAGGGTTAGTTCTCAAAGAAACCCTGTCCTTGTGAGGAATGAGATGGGTTTGACTCACCACAACAGAGTGAAACTCAGATACTCTTCTTGCAAAGGACAAAGCAATCAGTAAAACTGTTTTCCATGCTATGAACCTCAAGTCAGCCAGGTTAGCTGGTTCAACTGGAACAAGTGTTAGCTTCTCTTACAGAAAATTAAGATCTCAAGGAGGGCCACCAGTTTACTTGGAGGCCTCTTGTGCAAAACCCTATCAAAAATATTATGTCACAAGACTGCATTGAAAGAGGAGGATCCATGGATAGACATGCTGGAATGGATGATAAATTAAACCTGAAAGATGAATAATAAAGGCCTTAGCATAGTAACTCACACAAATAGTGTAAAACCAGAGAAAAACTAGCCCTGAATTGGTGCTAGTTATGTTGTTGGCACTATTTAGAAAAAACTTTTTACATTTGCTAATATATGAATTTCTAGCAGCAGGATTTCTTACCTCCATTAGTACCTGCAGCACGTCCTCAGTAAACAGGTGCCTAAACAAAATTACGGCCCTATCATAAGGAATTAAAGCCCTATCATCCAGGCAGTCAGCTGAAGTTGATTGATGTCAGGATATACCAAACACCCCTGTTCTTGTGTGAGTAGATCTATTCTGTGAGGAAGCTTCTGGTAATTGCCCCTGGCCATTTCCAAAAGAAGGGAGAATCACAGTTGCCTAAGCCAGCAGGAGTCACCACTGCGATCTTGGGGCATTCTTTCTGAATCTTCAGAAATACTCTGGATATTACTGGAAAGTGTGTACAATCATAGAGAAACATTCTGGTCTAAGGAAAAGAAAAGGCATCTGTCTTCTCGGCCTTCATGCATGGAGTCCTGGAACAGAATCTTGCCAATTGATTGTTCAGAGAAGAGGCAAATAGGTCTACTTGAGAAACTCCCCACAGATAGATCAAATCTTTGAAGACCTCCCTGATTTAGTTTCTATTTGTGAGGTCTGCCCAGGTCCTGCTCAGCTTGTCTGCCACACAATTGTGCTCTGACAGAATGTGGGAGGCCTGTAGAGTGAGACTGTGCTGTGATGCTAGAGCCCAAGCTAATGTGGCTATTCTGCAAATGGGGTATGACATGGCTCCAATCATTTGTTAATGTACCACATGACAGTGGTATTGTCTGTAACAACTTCAAGAGATCCTGAGAACCAAAGATGTTTACGAGTCTCTTTAATATTTTGTGCTTGCATTTGTCCTTGGTGTCCCACACACCCTGCACTTTTATCCCTCATGAAACTGATCCCCAAGCAAAGCCCAAGGTGTCTCTGGTGACATACTACATTGGAACAGGGAGGAAGAAGGGAAGACCCTCTATACTGCACAGCTTATAAACAAATGGATTGTGTCTAGATTTAGGTATGTCATTGTCCCCCTTTACTCAGCCCTCATTAGGCCAATTACTGCATATAATACCTCATTTGGTTTGTATCTATCCAGGCACATGCAACAACTGGAATGCCCACAGAGACACCTTACTAAAAGGATACAAGGCCTAATCAACATGTCCTTAATCAACTGTCTCAAAGCCTTGTCACTATACTCGGTATCCAACAGAATGCTAAGAGGTGACCTACATCTGGCATACAAGGCATTCTCTGACCCAATACTGATGGATTTACTACACATCAGCAAGTCAAATAACATCAAAAATACTTGGTCCAGGATCACAGCCTCTTCTGCAACATGAACAGAGTGGTTTAGAGGGATGGGTATATCTCGTAGTGGATAATGCTGCTCTGGAACAGACTCCTCATCCACATAAAACAAAGTTCAGCCCTATCCATATTCAAGCACAACTTGGGGTCTACGGATGGGAAATAGAAGATTTATTCTAGAACAGATACCTGTACTACTAATGTAAAGATGCAGCTCCTAAATGCTTTATCTCATGCTTGGATCGCCTCAAATTATGATCCCAGTTATTCTCATTAGGGGTAATATATAATTATCAACCATGGGATGGGTAAGGCCAATCTCTAACCAAATGAGATAGGTTAATATGAGCACAAAAAAATAAATTGGATAGGCTTAAAAAGGCCCACAAGGGGAGCTAGCCTAGTAATGTCCTATGAACCTATAAACCTATGAACCCAGATTTAAGGATATCTGTTGTCTCCACCAAATGATTTCTCTTCTGACAAACCCCAGCACTGGGACTTGAAAAGACAGAGAGCACTGGTGCTGGGACCAAAGTGACTTTAGATAACACTGTATCTTTCTCATGTGGAGTCTTGTCAGTGCTATCATGAGCATCATAGAAGCTATGATACCCAATTTGTGAGATATTCCCTCCCAGTGATCTAAGTTTGAGTAGAAAAACCTTGAACTACTTCTAGATATAGATCTATATTTTTTTCCTGTGAAAGAAAAGGTTTTTGAACCGAGGTGTCTAGTTGACATCCCAGGAACATAATCCTATGTGAAGGAGTCATGAAATACTTTTGAATGTTCCCTGGGAAGTCCATCTTTTTTAAGGGATCTCTCACACAAGAGAGAGAGATTCCTCAAACTTCGAAAAGACTCTGCAAAAATAAGCAAGTAATCTACATATAGACAAATGTGGATACCCTGTAGCCTACAGTAAACTTCAACTGGAGCTAGACCTTTTGTGAACAACAGTGGCATAGTGTATAGTCCAAACTCTAAGGTACAGAACTGATAATGGGATCCATAGGCAAAAAAGCCTTAAAAATATTCGAAGTCTAAATGAACAGGGATGTGATAAGCATCAAGTTTTGCTAGGAAACTTGAAAGAGGAAGAAGAAGTAATAGGTTGTGAGTGACATCATTTTGAATTTGGGGACTATCACAAACAGGTTTGAGAAAGAACGAACCAGAACTCTAAGCATTTTCTTTCTTTGGCATTAAGAATATCCTTGAATAGTCATTCAGATTTGTTAGACCGTCCTTGGTCTTGGAAAGCTTGAGTCTTCTTTTTTGGAACCACCTTGCCATTTCTTTTAATCATTTGTTTATCTGTATTTTATTCAGAGTGTTTACTCTGCTTTTTGCTAAAACTGAATGAGAAGTTAAAGAATCCCTTAGAGAACTTGGAAAAGGAGGGCTGAAAAATGTTAGAGATTCACTGGATCAGTTTATCCTTTCATTACACTTATTGAGCACTTCTGAAGCAGTGGGGCAAAAACTAAATTTCTATCCAAATGGGTATTTAAAATCTCATTTTTACATCATCAGGGAGGTTCTGAGAAGGTGACCGTGCAAGCCTCCTCAAAATAGTACTAGTGGCCATAGCACTGGAAGAAGTATTAACAGAGTCATACACACACTGTAAACAATGAGTAGTAACCTGTGCATTAGAAGAAACTAATTATTTAAAGCAGGTGTTTCCTCTCAAGAAGAAACTGCAGATAAAACATTCCTCATACTTTCACAATTAGTTAAAACAAACTTCAACATATGAGCCTGACAATTCAAAATTCTGAAAATCAAAGTTGCAGAAGTATATACTTTTTCCCATGCTTATCAATAATGTTCCCATCTTTATCAGAAAGAGTAGGAATGGAATTAACTAAGTGTTCAGCAGCAATTGGCTCTTCTGAAGCTATAGTGGCTAGATCAGATTTGGGAATAGTGTATACAAACGTAAAAGACTGAATAGCTTTACAAATTCTATCTGGCTTTTGGGGTAAAGCTGGCTGACTATCAGGAAAATTGCAGGTAGTAACACACACATCCTCTAAAGCAGACAGAAGAGGAGGAATTGGTGTAGGTTCTGGAAATTCCTTATGTAGCAGCTCATATTATTTTCTGAGGGAAAGAGAAACCTCATTATTCTCTCACTGAAAACACTGGCACATTCTAGCAACAGTCTGAGGGAAACAGCCCCCCCCCCCCGACAGAATCAGAAACTGAGCTCTCCTGTGAGTCTGAATCAAAAATCAGAGGAGAAAACCTTGTATCTGTCTCTTCATCTTCTCGTTCAGATTCAGAACCTTGAATCTGTTCAGAAAACAGGTATCCCTCTTTCGTTTACCAGAACCTATTTTACAAGAAGGATCAATAGCCTTAATTAAACACTGAGCCAGACCCAATAAACTACTCCTGTTTAAGGAAACTGAGAAGGCGTAAACATATGCTAAATTTTCTGTTTCATTTTGACAGGAAAAATGGGGTTAATCATGTTACTAATGGCAGCAGCAGCTTCCCCAGAGATAGGCATAGCAGGGAAGCCTTCCCTAGTCCCTCTCCTAGGACAGACAAGAGTGACTATCCCTTACCCACTGAGGGGACTCCAAAAGCCACAGAGGACATGACTAACCCTCATCCAGAATGGCTATAAGTGCTACACCAGAGGGATCTGGGGTAAAAGATAAGCAGTTTGAGGTGCAACAAATGGCCACAGCAGAGTCTCCCACCTGCGATTGATGTAAATTGCTAACCTGCTGTGGTGGCAAAGGCTGTTTGCTTAACGTTTTTTTTTTTGTGTGTGTCTCTGAAAGAAGGACCAACCATGGGATCAATAGTCTGTTCCATGATCAAGCCAAAAACATTGCCTCTTTCCCAGGGAAGACAAGCAGCATATGTCAATAAAAACTGCAAGTCTTCAAAAGTCACTTTTTCACAGATAAACAAAGTAAAAAGCACTTTACAACACTTTCACAAACCCAACAAAGTAAAACAAATATAATTTCTCTGCAGAAACATGGTTTTCAGTTATTTTACACAACTTTTAAACTCACAGGAAAAATAGTGATCCCATTTAAAACTATAATACAGTTTCATAACAGTGCATTAAACCACAAAGCTTCTAGATCTATAATAACTTTCCTGAACAGGAAAATGATAAAACACAGACAGTATTTACAAAATGGAAGGGTTTTCCCCCAAAAGAAAACTTATCTGCCCAGCAAAGAAATGGCATCAAGCCAACCATCGATCCTCAAAAGCCTTATAGGAGCATACTCCATGCTGGCAGGAAAGCTCTTCAGGGTTTGTTGTGTAAATGTATATTTCAGTCAGTTCAGCTCTTGCTGCCTGATAGTTTGGGCCAGCTGTTATATCCTTGGCAGGATATAACCAACATAGCTAAGGCTAGTGCAGCAGTAATCTATATGATGAACATCTCCTAGTTACTGTTCCACTCTTGATAATAAGCCAAAAACACAAATGGCAGTGTACAGATGAGTAGTCTGGCAAATTAAAAATGGATGCCACCAGCCTGTCACCACTTTACAATAAATATTATCATATTAATTAATAACCAAGTAAACAGATGATCTGACACAAGCTTTATAAGATGAATAGTAATTATAAAAAAACTCAACCACAGGAAAAGAGCAAGAGTCCAGACACCTCAGTTAGCACCAAGCTTCTTTAATGACTTCTCTAAGAACAGGCAGGATAAGCGCTTTCCTCTTGAGTACAAGACTTCATCAGATGCCCCCACATTACATTTCATCCTGCTTTATCTCAATTAATTACATCCAATTAAAATTTAAAGACAAAGTAACAATAAATTACTATTACAAAGTTAATGTGTAAAATCACTTTCAAAACACCAAGAAACATAAATAAAACCATAAAAATGTTATGAACACACTATCAAAACCCTCTTAATAAGCCATATAAAATTTCACAATAAGTTAATGGTGGAACTATTAAACTTGTGAAGCTCTAGACATTAACACAGGCTTAATAGTAATGTACTCATTTAAACCGGGATATATATTAGACTTTAACCTAAGTTGCCATATCAATTCTCTATTTAATAACACATTTTTCACATCACCTCCCCACGGATTAACTTTGACAACATCCCAACTTAACTTTTTAACTTAACAATTAACTTACTAATAAGCCCACAGGGGCTTAGAATGTACAAATATCCTTTTGGGTTAACGTATACCGAGGAGGTTATTAATGGATTTCACTGTTTTTTTGATGAATGTGGGTTGGCACCTATTAGTAAGTTAATTAAACATAATGAGGTGACACTGAGTGTTTTAAAAAAACAAGTGGAAAAGCTGAACAGTGACATTTTGAGAGATTTGTTGTACACGGAGTATGAACACATGTATAAAAAAGTTTTATTTAGGGTCAACAAAAGAATTAATAACATATTCTTGAAGAAACAAAAAAAATTGGCTAGAGACAAAAACCAATATGCAGAAAGAAATGTATACTCAGGGCCCCATAGAAATGAGAATTATATTAAAGGTAAGAATGGGAATGTGTTTACACCCACAGTGGGACGGGTAACCGAACATGCAAGGGTGGAAAGAACTGGTCACATACCACATAGGGGATTGGATAAGCTAGATTATTTTTCTGAACACAATGAAAATTTTTTTGCAGTGAGAAGGTCAGAAAGACTGGCCAACAAGACCCGACACAATATAGATTCAGGACAACATTATCCTCAAATGGCTGGTGGAAAATCAGGGCTGGAAAAAAGTAGGAAAGAAAGTGAAATAGCATTAGTGGTAGATACTGATGGTATTGTGTCTGAATACAAAGGATTTAAGATCTTTAATTACACCTCATTAGTACTTAAAAAGGAACATTTTAACCTTTTTTCTAAGGGGTTTAAATTTGTGCCAACTAGTTATGGGGACATAGCTAATACCTTAGTGGATTTTAAACTTTACCTTAGGAAGTTTAACCTGGGGATGCTTTACAAAAGTTCTGGTGAAGAGGAGAAAAGTTATCATATAGGTTTGCATAGGAAAAGTATTGTTAACCCTCCCATTCATCCAGTTCTTATGACTTTTGAAAAATGTGTTACTGATGAAATATATGAAGCATATAATAGAAATAAGAACAACACAGGACCCCCCAACCTGGATAGGGTAGAAAAAGCTTTGTTCAATGATTTGAAGAGTGAATGTAGTTTACATATTATGAAACCTGACAAGGGAGGGGGGTGTTGTGCTTTATGGTTCAGAAGAATATAACAATGCCATAACCAATATTCTTTTAGATTGTAACACTTATTCCCCAGTCTCTAAAAATGAGATTATGATAGCCTATGGTAGGATTGATTCCTTATTAGAAGAGTATCTGTTAGAGAATAGAATAGATGGAAAAACATATTACTTTTTAAGGCAACTTAATCCCATTATTCCTAATATATTTGGGGTGCCTAAAGTACATAAATGTGTTAAAGACCCCCCTTTTAGGCCGATTGTTTCTGCCAGGGGTTCCAAAACACATCCCTTAGCAGTGTTCATTGATTACTGGACCAAGGAAATTGTATTTAAAATGGTCCATTTAATCAAGCACTCATGGGAATTTTTGAGTAAGTTAACACATGAGGTAAGGAAAGACAACTTGGGTTTCCTTACCATTGATGTCAGAGAGTTGTTTACAAGCATACTGAGACACGAAGGGCATCAGTATTTCAGTGATAGTATTAATAAATTTTCCGCCATGTCCAGTGACAAAATTCAATTGATTTTGAAACTTATGGAAGTGGTGCTTGACAACAACTATATAAACTTTCAAGGTGAACACTACCAGCAGACCAGTGGGGTGGCAATGGGGGCAGCGTGTGCCCCCATTTATGCCAATTTGGTTATGCTGGAGTAGGAACATCGGTTTGTATTTAATTGCCCCTCCACAAACAACAAATGTCTATATGTGAGATTCTTGGACGATATATTCGTTTTGTGGGAAGGGGACAAGGAGAGTGTGGACTCCTTTATGCAATATTTAAATGAGTGCGCCACTTTTTTCAAATTTACTTATACATGGGATAAGGAAAGCATAAACTACTTAGACACCACTATTTTTCAGACCAAGGATGGTTTTCAGTCTAGAATATATAGAAAAAATACATGGTGTAATAGTTATTTTCATTACACCAGTAACCATCCCATGTTTCAGAAAAAAAAGTCTGATTAAGGGACAAGCAGTGCGCATTGCCAAAATGACCTCTGACAGGAAGGACCTTGAAGGAGAATTAAAAAATCTTGGAGGCCTGATTATGGAGAGGGGATACCCTGAGGATATAGTTCTAGGTGTCCTTGATGAAGTATATAGAGGGTGGTGTACTAGATACAAGCCCCTTTTGGGTAAGCCTTTGGATGAAATTAACAAACAAGGAAGAAATAATAAATATCAAAAAGCATGCGTAACGGAATTCAATGGTTTTACAGGACCTTTTATAAACATTATACAGGCTAATTGGTGTATGCTTAAGGTTAACAGGGAACTGCAGGAAGTGGTGGGGCATGAGCCTATATTTTCTTTCAAGACAGGAAGGAATTTTAAAAGAGCATTTGAACAATTGGAAGTTTCCAATCGTCATATTAAAAAGGCTACTAGTCCTTGTGGTAGTTGTAAGCAGTGTTCATGCATCATTAAGGAAGATAGTATATGCCTACAAAATGGTTTAAACAATAAAGTATGGTTCTGCAAAGGTAATTGTAACACAAAAATGTTAGTGTATTTGGCTGTATGTGGAGGAAACCCTGCTTTTTATGTAGAAAAATGGAGAGGGCTTTGAAGGATAGGATGTATGAACACCTCCATAACATTAAGTCTAAGAAGGAGACCAGTGCACTATACAAACATTCAGTAAACTGTACCTCTTTTAATGGATTTAAATTTGGGATAATAGATGTTGTCAAAGTTAATCCGAGCAGAGGTGATGTGAAAAATGTGTTATTAAATAGAGAATTGATATGGCAACTTAGGTTAAAGTCTAATATATATCCCGGTTTAAATGAGTACATTACTATTAAGCCTGTGTTAATGTCTAGAGCTTCACAAGTTTAATAGTTCCACCATTAACTTATTGTGAAATTTTATATGGCTTATTAAGAGGGTTTTGATAGTGTTCATAACATTTTTATGGTTTTATTTATGTTTCTTGGTGTTTTGAAAGTGATTTTACACATTAACTTTGTAATAGTAATTTATTGTTACTTTGTCTTTAAATTTTAATTGGATGTGATTAATTGAGATATAAATAGGATGAAATGTAATGTGGGGGCATCTGATGAAGTCTTGTACTCAAGACAAAAGTACTTATCCTGCCTGTTCTTAGAGAAGTTATTAAAGAAGCTTAGTGCTAACTAAGGTGTCTGGACTCTTGCTCTTTTCCTGTGGACAAGCTTTATAAGAGTTAATTAAAATAGTTTACTTAAGAAAGACTGAGTAAAGCAATACAGTTATTTTATTTTATTTCTATTTGATGACCATGTAAGTGGGCTGATCAGCTAACCCTTTTCAGCTAATGACTCAGGCTCATAGAGGAGTATATTATAGAAATAACCCACGCCTGGGTGTGAGTAATGCTGGATTTACCCACGGTTGGTGTGGTTTGGTCACAAGGGCTTAGCCTGAGTGGCCAAACAAAGCCAACCGTGGGTAAATCCAGCATTACCCACACCCAGAAGTGGGTTATTGCAATTATACAATGACATTATTTAAGAAAAAAAATATTTACTTTTCTTAAATAATGGCATTGTATAATGCCTCCTTGTTGCCCTTCCGCAGCTGTCTGGTATTCTGCAGCAGTTCTGATGTACTGCGCATGTGCAAGCCTACGCAGTACATCAGAGCTGTGGGCAAAAGCAACGGAGAAAGCAAGATCTCCATTGCTTTTTAAAAACTGTTTCGCTATGTTAAATGAGTTTAACATAGAGAGACAGCTTAAAAAAAGCAACGGAGACTATCCGTTGCTTTTTTAAAGCTGTCTCGCTATGTTAAACCCATTTAACATAGCGAGACAGTTTTGAAAAAAGCAACGGAGAAAGCAAGATCTCCGTTGCTTTTTAAAAACTGTTTTGCTATGTTAAATGAGTTTAACATAGCGACACAGCTTTTATAAAAGCAACAGAGAATATCCGTTGCTTTTTTAAAGCTGTCTGGCTATGTTAAACCCATTTAACATAGCGAGACAGTTTTGAAAAAAGCAATGGAGAAAGCAAGATCTCCATTGTTTTTTAATAACTGTTTCGCTATGTTAAATGAGTTTAACATAGCGAGACAGTGTGAAGCAACAGAGATCTTGCATTCCCCGTTGCTGTAAAAAGTAAAAAAGTTATAGTAATGGAAAAAATCCGGTCGACCGGACCTTTTTCCATTACTATAACTCTGATTTACAACGTGCACGCTGACCAATCAGCGTGCACGTTTTTTAATATTAATGGGGGGGGGGTCATTGTATAAACATCAATTTACCACAATATGTTTCCACATTTTCAACAATTTAGAGCACAGAACTGAAAATGCAACATGTTCAGAACACACTACCACTGGGTTATATCTTAATAAGATAAAAGAGCATCTTAGTATTTAGTGGTTATTGTTTTTTGACAATCAGTTTTGCAGAGAAATATAAACCTGCACAGAGAAAACAGAAAATAATAACTTTGATCATCAGACTACCAGAGGGAGATATATTTCAGCTAATCCTTCTCCTAGATATCTCTGCACTAAAATAATTACTAAGCCCTAAACTACAAGACATCATAAGCAGTGAAGGACATAAGTCCAGAAAACCAGCTCAGAGGCTTGTGCAACACAAACTCTACCACTGGGTTATATCTTAATAAGATAAAAGATCATCTTAGTATTTAGTGGTTATTGTTTTTTGACAATCAGTTTTGCAGAGAAATATAAATCTGCACAGAGAAAACAGAAAATAATAACTTTGATCATCAGACTACAAGATGGAAATATATTACAGCTAATCCTTCTCCTAGATATCTCTGCACTAAAATAATTACTAAGCCCTAAACTACAAGACATCATAAGTAGTGAAAGACATAAGACATAAGTCCAGAAAACCAACTCAGAGGCTTGTACAACACAAACTCTAAGGTATTTTTCCCCTGACTGCCTTGCTCTCTTAGCTATTTAGCATATGTCTCCCCCATATGAAAACCACATATGCAACTAAACAGAATTTGAGATTTTGCAGACAATGGGTTTGTTTTTCTACTCTTAGCTAGTTTTCCTCTAAAACAATGTTATAACTGCATGTTTACAAATTTTGATTTCCTGGCCTAGGAACAGTCATGAATCTTTAAGGAAAACAAGTATAGTTTCTGTTTCACATGCCTACTACACATTTTCTTTTATTTGTAACTGTCTTATCTCCCTGCAGAATACAGTTATAGACATCACTTAAAAACATCATATATTTTTTATACATTGCATGTAAAACGTCACACATTCTCATATTTTTTCATGCCACTGAAAAACACACACTATATTTATTCACATATTTTTAACTTACTAGCTGCACATTTTATAAGGTTTAAGTCTAGCTCGCAGATCTTTAACAGTCTGATTCAGCAAACAGTGGCAGATTTATTATCGCATTGCAGTGATATTAAACAGTAAATCTTTGTATTTAGCCTACTTCCTTGGATTATTTTATAAATCCTAAAGCTTCATCAACCCCTGTGTTCCCATTATCGGGGTAGCTACCTTGATGTAAGACATATTTTGTTATCCAGAATGATGTTGTCATGGACATATTGCTTTTTTAGAAATTATACCAAAAGTAATCCAGAATGGCTTTGGCCTAGAAATATTACTTATGTTTACATTAAAATTAAACAAAGATGGATTTGATGCAGATGTTTGTTTTACTCCTGAACTGACCTGCCTACTGGGGTCCAAATATTTATCCACGTTGACACTCACTATTCAGTTTTTCAGGTTTTCTTTTATCCACACGAAAAGCTGTCAGTCAATTTTTAGTTGGGTCAGTATAACTAATAGAAATGAATGGTTTATGGTCACAAGTAGCTTGTGTGTCTAAAAATTAAACAGCAATTTGTAAACTATCATATGACATGCATTATTGCAGAAGATATATTAACATGCTCTCATGAAGTTATCCTTATTAAATGCATGCTGGAACCATGCTAACCCCCCCCCCCCTTTATGAAATGTTATCCTAAGTAGTTCTACAATAAACCCCTCCATTATGTTAAAAAGTAACTTAGGATGCTCATAGACCTGTAACTATCTAAACATGACATTTTCACTTTGTCTTTATAAAATGAAACAGACGCAGCCAGTCTTCAATCATCAGGTAACATAGCTGTGTGAAAGAATAACCTAAAATATCATTCACAATTGGGACAAATTCTACTTTTAGATATTTCAACTCTATATTAGAAACATCACTGAGTACACAAAGTTCTCTTGCATTTTAGATCCACATTAAATTTGTCAAGGAGTTCATCATTATATATAGCAGCAAATATTCCATTTCATTCTAAGAAGTTCCTGTCTTTCTCCAGTCATGGCTGATCTGAGTAAATGTGTCAGTAAGGTGTTTATCACTATGTTGATATCATTATAAGAGAGCCCATCCCTGTGAAATTCAATCCTGCCATGTTTCTCATTCCCTGTAGTTGTAAAAAGGTTCTATTTTCATTGTGATTACCTCAAATTTCTTTGATTGTCAGGATTTTTATTTCTTCCTTATATTTCTGAACAGAATAATACTGCAAAAAGATACAACACCTCACTCAGATCTTTTACTTTCATACCTAAACATACATTCTATATATATATATATATATATATATATATATATATATATATGTACATATTTACATATATATTTACATATATACATGCATGCATACAAATATTTCAAGCATGGTATTAACGTCCTTCTAGTCTGCCAATACACCTAAAAAAGAAGTTATGTCTTACCATAACGTTCCATCTGTATTCCTGATCCTCGTTCAGTCATTACGCATGGGTATCGGTTCCGACCTCGGAAGGTCATCTCAAGACCGCAGCTGAACCCACTGCTCTAGCTGCTCTTTCTGATGCGTGATATTAAACAGTAAATCTTTGTATTTAGCCTACTTCCTTGGATTATTTTATAAATCCTAAAGCTTCATCAACCCCTGAGGTCGGAACCGATACCCATGTGTAAGGAATGAACGAGGATTAACAATATCAGATCATTTGTCCTCATAATAAGTGTCCAGGTTGCTCTTAAAAATATCTAAACTAGTGCTTGCTTTAATGTAATTTGGTGAGCTATTCCATGCATTAGCTGCTCTCTCAGAGAACCAGTTAGTACATTTATCATTCTTATGGATTCTTCTGCATAGGTTGCCTGATGATCCTCTACTAGTTTTTGATAACCCCAAACATTCCCAGAAGTAGTTGTCTTTAAATGCTCTGTATACCTGAATAAGGACTCCTCTTAAATATATATATATATATATATATATATATATATATATATATATGAAACACAAGTTCAGATATTTTATTCTTTAATAATAACTTAAATTTTCACATCCATGGATGCCTTTGGTGTATGTATATATAGACAGATATACCTGCACACACACACACACACACACACACACACACACACACACACACACACACACACACACACACACACACACACACACACACACGTCTGTCATTAACATAATTTATAATATACACTGCACACCTCTGCTGGAATTGTCACTGCCCTTGTTATTACAACAACTTACAATCTAGAATTAATTAAAATATCCTTTAGCTGAGTCTCAGTAGTGATAGTACTGGTAGCTGATCTAAAAGTTTATGAGTGAAGTCCTTCAACTTATTAGTCAGGATCCTGGCATTTGTATATCACTTTACTAATGAAATACCATATGTCAGGCCTCAAAGGGGATTTTTGTATTTCTAAAAATAAAACAAAATAAAAAATAACCCCATCAACTCAGTCGCCTTGATCCTTTTACAAGACAGCTAATAAGGAAGCACTCAGTATAATGGTTAGGGTATTTACTTAACAGACACAAAGTGCAGGGTCTGATTCTCACCTCTGAAAAGGAAATTGGCTATGCTTAAAATGGCTCACAGCAACAACTAACCTAGTACTTATCTCTGAACTTATAAGCTATCCCTACTGAACAACCTGTCATTCCCCTAGAAATTAGGTCAGGTAGACTCTCTTGGCTTTTTTAACCACTTCCTTATTTTATATATATATATATATATATATATATATATATATATATATATATATATATAGTACAGTGATCATGCCATCCACTTCAGAGATGCAATAACAATGAAACAATGACCTGTGAGAATACTTTAGCAAAAGTTTACATAAACATTATTATTGTTATTCATGGCTTCTGTAGCCCCTGAGTATTAACACAATTTAGAATACAGCCATATTCTTCAAGAGAAAAAAATATATTTGCAGTTATCACATGTCACTTCCGGGAAGAGTATTTTCCACTACTACTGAACACTAACCATGTTTTCCCCTAATCTAGTGTTTGTTACACTGGACATTGTGGACCTGTTCGGGTCTATTCCTCATGACATTGGGCTTCAATGGTTAGAGGACAGTATGAGGGACAGTAATTTATTCTCTCACGATGATTTTAGGAATTGTTTGTTATTTATGGAAACTGTTCTTAATAACAATTTTATGTTTTTTCAAGGTGAATTTTTTAAGCAGATTAAAGGAGTGGCTATGGGGACCAAGTGTGCCCCCACTTATGCCAATATTATTTTATCCAGGTGGGAGGAATTACATGTTTTACAGAGTCCCTTTTCTAACAGTTGGAGTTTGTACAAGAGGTTTCTTGACGACATAGTTATTTTTTGGACAGATTCTCAAGAAAAAAATTACATAAAAAGTTCTACAAGTTTTTTGGATTTTACTTATAGTTTTAATTCACAAGTTCTCAATTATTTGGACATTTCTATTAGTAAAACTGACGATGGATTTTCATCTAAAATCTATCGTAAAGATACATTTTCTAATTCCTATTTACATTTTAAAAGTGGTCTTCCTTTTTACCAGAAAAAGAATCTGGTCAAAGGACAGTTAGTCAGGGTCAGTAGAATGACCTCTGATGACCAAGATTTCCAGGTTGAAAGTGATAAAATACTGGACATGTTTCATGAAAGAGGCTACCCCAATGATTTAATGCAAGAAATATTTGAGGTAGTAGTTCATGGGAGGAATTACTGATTTGCCCCAATTTTAGGACAGGTCATTTTAGACCCTTTGGACCCCTCCTTGAATAACAAGATTAACCACTGGGATCAAGCATATATTTTAGATTATTCAGGAGATTCTGGGGTTATAAAAGAAATTATTACCAGGGAATGGAATAGGTTTGTGGAAATTTCAGATTTAGAGGTGTTCAAAAAGCAGCCCTTGAAGTTTATTTATCGGAAAGACCTGAATTTTAAACAGTTATTCGAGTTTGGTGTACGTGGTAGTAAAAGTGGGTCATCGGAGAGATCTGGTACCTTTAAATGTGGCACCTGTTCCCAATGTTCACACATTGTTAACCAAACTAATGTATATATTTCGGCAAGGGACAGGTTAATTTCTAGTAACAGCTTTTCTAATTGTAACACTCAAGGAGTGGTTTATGTTGCTATGTGCAATCAATGTAGTTCTTTTTATGTAGGGAAAACCGAGAGAAAATTGTATTTATGAACATTTTTATGAAATTAGGAGACAAAATAGTAAAAATGCTTTGTACCGTCACTATGAATTGTTTTCAAGCCAATTTTTATTTTTTTGTCTTGGAAACAGTTCCTAAAGAAATAAGGGGTGGAATGTGGGAAGCTAAACTTGAATACAGGGAGTTGTTTTGGCAGATTATTTTAGAATCTACAAAACCCCCTGGTTTAAATGATGTGGTGTCTATTTCTTCTGTCCTTAAGTTAAGATCAGCAAAACTCTGATACAGTTCTTGATTAATCCACAGGGTGGCATTGTTCCAATGGTTTTATAACACTGCAGTTGAGAGTATTAGTAAAAAGTTTGTTCAATTCCATTATTTGCCCATTTGAAAATAAATGTTTACAATAATACATTTTTATTAAACACTTTTAATTGATTTTAATGTATTTTTACTTATTATTAAATATTTGAATTCATGTTATTGTGGATTTTGGCAATATGTGGTTTTATCTTAAAAGCATTTGAGTTTTTTTCACCAATTCTTTTTATTGGTTAATTACTCAATTTGGTTAATTGATCTGATATATAATGGTCTCTTGATTGTCATTCTACATTTTCTGAAGAAGACATTTCTTTTGAGTCGAAAACGTATTTATTGTGTGTGCGTTAAATAAACTGCTTGGTGGCTGAAACTTTGGTGGACTCTTGCCTTAATACTATCCAGCCTGGTACCATTGTGCTACTACAATCCAGCACCTTGCTTTTGGTTTCCATCCCTTATTTGGTTTCTCCGAGCAAACCTGTCGTTTGGGTTTTGGTTTTTGTTCGGTTTGCTTCCATCCATTTTTTTTTGGTTTCATGTTGCGAAAGTAACAGTTTCTCAAAATGCATGCCCTAAATAAATATTCCATAATGCTGAAATTCATTGGATGGCAATATTCTACTGTAGCTGCTTCAAAAAGAAAATAAAGACTGAAGCTCTAACTGGGTAGTGAGTCCTATGCAACAAACAATAAGATGTAATTCAAAACTCAAAGCACAACACATACTGTCAACTCTACATGATCCACCCTTAAATGGGCAGAGACCATTATATTAAGAACTGGCTCCTAACAAAGATCATTGATGAAACAACCAAAGCTGCCCATAAATACTTTAAAAGGCAAAATATTAAACAATAACAACTTGGATATTCAAGCAAAAAAGTAATTCGGATTAAATCACCTAGTGATGTATCATAGTATGGTGTCTGTGAAATGACCTGGCGGTGGCCCTTTCTACTATATTACCATTTCCGTTTAAAATAATGCAGGCAGCAATTGTAATTCTCAATCAGTTGAAAGTTTTGTGCAGTGTTAGGAAACTGTGCTTAAAGTAAGATCTCCCACTTGCCTTTCATCCCTACATGAGAACGTTAACATGCAATATTATACCATGACCCCCCCATTAATATTCAAAAACGTGCACGCTGATTGGTCAGCGTGCATGTTGTAAATCGACTTATACTAATGGAAAAAGGTCCGGTCGCCCGGACTTTTTCCATTAGTATAAGTCTTTTTTAAAACACTGTTTCGCTATGTTAAAGGAGTTTAACATAGCGAGATAATTTTAAAAAAAGCAACAGAGATCTCCGTTGCTTATTTTAAAGCTGTCTCGCTATGTTAAACTCCTTTAACACAGTGAGACAGTGTGTAAAAAGCAACAGAGATCTTGCTGTCTCCGTTGCTTTTTTCAAAACTGTCTCGCTATTTTAAATGGGTTTAACAAAGTGAAACAGCTTTAAAATAAGCAACGGAGATTCTCTGTTACTTTTTTTAAAGCGGTCTCACTATGTTAAACCCATTTAACATAGTGAAACAGTAAAAAGCAACGGAGATCTTGCTTTCTCCGTTGCTTTTGCCCACAGCTCTGATGTACTGCATAGGCATACGCATGCGCAGTACATCAGAACTGCCGCAGAATACCAGACAGCTGCGGAAGGGCAGCAAGGAGGCATTATACAATGCCATTATTTAAGAAAAGTAATTTTTTTCTTAAATAATGTCATTGTATAATAGCAATAACCCACTTCTGGGTGTGGGTAATGCTGGATTTACCCATGGTTGGCTTTGTTTGGCCAATCGGGCTTCGCCCTCGTGACCAAACCACGCCAACCATGGGTAAATCCAGCATTACCCACACCCAGGCATGGGTTATTGCTATAATATTTACGTGTGCTTTTGTATGAGTGTATGCACATACTAATGCTAATGAGTTACTGCACATGTCATTTGTAATTTTAAATATCTGAAGTTTTCCCCTAAAAAAAAAACAGGAAATGACCTCAATGGGGCTAGAGAAGCTCTGCTGAACAAACAAAGAGGAAGTTTTTCCTCAGAAGCAATGGGCAAATAAAGTAATTAAAAAGAAAATAAAAAGTAAAACAAATGCCAATATAAAATAAAACATCTTTGGTTCACACAAGCTGAGATGTCACACATGAAGACACTAGTTAACAACCACTTGCTTAATTGGTAGGTTTAAATATCTCAGGTCTTCTGCTCACCACTAATCGAACAGGGAAGGAGCCTATCAGGGCTGTGACCTATTAGACAGACAGTAAGGAGGTTCTCCTCAGAACCCTTGGCCAAAGAAAATATTTAGAAAGAAAAGAAAAAGTAAAACAGAGACCAATTCATATCAAAACTGCTTCAGTGAGAGGAAGGTGAGATGACATGTAAGAGACAGACAATTTACAAATCAGGTTGTCAGAGCAGAGTAAAAAAGGCACTTTTTTTCAAAATAGCATGAAGTACCCTAGACCCAGAAACAGTAATTCAGCTAAACTAAAGATACAAGCTTTTATATAATATTAGATGTGTATCTAGGGTGGGGTGAAGGAGACAACTGCCCCAGGTGCAAAGTTTTAGAGGGCACTATCCACAGATGCCAGTCAGAAAGTAGCACAGTACTGGTATTCATTTCCATAACGCCATTCAAGAATGCCGGTATGGAAATAAAGTCAGATACTGCATGTAGCAAGCTTTTAAAAGCTTAAGAACTTTTTCTTTTATTGCTTCTTAGAGCAACTTTGAAGGTGCAGAGGATCTGGTGCGTTTTAACAGGGGAAAAGCAAAAGATACGAGAATGGACCACAGACCTTTTTTTTTGTTGTTCCTCAACTCAGTTTAGAGTTGAGGGACATCATATTGAGGACAGGCACCAGGCATGAGACAGCTACAGCTCTGTATAATATACTAATACAATTGGCATGCTATAAATACAAAGTAGAAGGCTCCAACAAAAAATATAGTTTAGATAAAAAAAGACTGTTAATTGACAAGATTGTCACGCTATCCTGATCTTGAAAATTTTCAATCTACACCTCTAAAATTTTTAGTTTTAGTTAATGACACGAAATGAGCTCTTACACCTGAAATTAGTTTGAGCTTCTTGGCTGTCAGAATCAAGGCTGATTCATAGATCTATTATGTAATTTTGAAAGTATACTATGATAGCTGTTCTGAATTTAAAATATATATCTGAATGTAATACTTTACAAAACACAACAGAAATATGGGTGTTTGCTGAAATTCCAAGGACCATAATTGTGATCCTTGTAAAAGCAGAACTACAAGCTTGAATGTGAGAAATACTAAGTCTGAGTTTGTAATATCTCAGAATATTCTCCCTACTCCAAACCATTTATCTCAGTTAATAAGGAAAAGGGATACAGGAGACACAGCCACCTGTTTCTCTGGCCTGCAAATAAATGAAGGTTGTAACAGCAAGTTTTGGAATAGTTTTAAAATTAGCTACTTTTCCATTTGAATCATCTTTTTACAAAAAAATGTTACTAAGCTGTAAGTGTCTTGAAAATCACACATTACCAAACTCATCTTGAGCCACCATAGAAGTGAAAGGATAATATTAGTGCTGCAGGACCAAATAGAGCCCCTGGATTGATAGGTGATGAGTTTTCGCTTATAATCCCTCTGCTTGGGAATGCTAGTGAGTATCTGAGCTGAAAGGACCGGTTTCTTAAGGAAAAGCTCAACAGTTATCTGCCCAGTGGTTCTTGTTGACACCAGTAAGGTATGCTGGACATCTTGGGTCAAAGTCTCAAATGATAGCTAATGTTATCCTTTCACTTATATCATTCCAACAATGCCAAAGCAGAGTGCTTTCTCTGTCTTTGTATTCTTTGGCAAGCATATGCATTGCTGTATTTATGAAATACAATATGTTATCAAACAGCAATAGCAATAATAAAGTCAAACTACTAACTACACCTATTCCTGTTTCTAAAACTAAACTGAGAAATATATACATTATATACAAAATGCCTGTGTCAGAATTAATTGCATAAAAGACTTCTATGCTTAATTTCAAATGTTTATATAACTTGTATGTTGAGTAAGTAAGCCAGTAGAGAAACAGAACTTATTTAATTACGAATGAGAAAAGTAAACTTACAGTATTGAAATATACATTTGATATTGTAACATAAAATTGAGCAAAACAGGGTAACGTGTTTGTGATATGACATTTCATCTTGACCTGGTAATTTTGTCAGAATATCAGCTTTGACTATAACAACAATCAGCATAAGTAATATGCACCAATGAAAACATCATACTTGAGTTAATTCAACATCATTTATGACTTACATGTGCCTTGAAATAGCGGTGCTAAGCTCAGTTATACTAAAATGAGATAAAGCCTCTACTAATATCCTTCTTATTACAAACTATATATGCATTCAAGATTCATTCCTCACCACATACAATGTTAAAACTCCCAAAGATACCAAAGGAGAAAAAAAAGACATGGTCAGGAATCCATTAACCAAAATGTACCACTCACCTATCTGTAAACGATCTACCCTGACTCTACAGAAAAGGTAAACACTTGCTATAACATTACACCTTCATGAACCATGTATGTCCACTTCGACCAAAAGACTGGCAGCTGCAGATAACACTTGGCACATTTACGGCTCTCTCAGGCTTTAAAACTCCTCCTCTTGCTCCCATGGTAACCTCACCTCTTCCTCCTCCAGGTTGAGGTTGTGCTTAGAAACAATCATATGGTGTTATCCCTCAATAAAACCAACAGTCAGATGAGAAATATGAAGGCTGTGGGAAGGTGGGATGAAGTGATCAAGCATGGATAATAAAGCTCTAATGTTATGATAAGTACAAAGGTTTTGTATCTTACATGAAAAATCCATCCACTTCAACCATAGGGCAGAGTCACCAGATGAAACTTTTTGGGTGGAATCAGGACAGAATGCCCTGCAATATAACCACCCGAAGGTAGACCTGGACCTGAAGATCACATCCAGCTTAGCGTATTGCAAAACTGTACAGTAACAGGTAGCACAGGTATGATTCAGAATAGAATTTCTGAAATGGGTAGCACAGATATGATCCAGAGTAGAATTTCTGAAAAATAAGGAATAAGACGTATCTTAGTGGTAATGCATGCCTCCCAGTTAATGGAGGGGTAATTAAAATCACCCATGAGTATGGTACTGGCCTGCATAATGAATGATTCAAGTATGATGTGTATGTATTCTGTTTCATGGAAGGGGATCTGTAGCTAGCAAGAATTTGGTAATGGATTTTCTCCATAGATAGTTGGACATGGGGTAGTTCTAGCATGTCATATTGTTTGACCAGTCTTGAGATGAGATTATCCTTTATGTAAATAGATACTCCTCCTCCATTAACTCTCTCACATTCAGTGGCTGAATGGAATGCATGACAGGCATTATAGCCATGCACAGCTGGAGTGCTTTTTGTGGTTTTAAACCATGTTTCTCTAACTGCACAGATAGCAGCATTCTCCAGAGTGAGAAGAGCTTCCAGTGATGCAGTTTCCTTTTCAGACTCCTAGCAGTGAGCAGCAACACATTTAGCTTTCCTGAGTATCGTTTACTATGTTGGAAGGTTTGTCTGTTACGTAATGCCTAAAAAGGCAGAATAGGGGTAGATAATGTTTTAGCCAATATCTGAAAGCCTAAAAGTGACAGGTGGAGACCATTCCTGACAAAACAGCATGGTTTGCGGAACATGTCCTCCCAGGCTGACAAATAATGGACTCCTTTGGAATGACAGCAGTAGTTAAGCCAATTGTTAAAGTCAATCATGTTCTGCCTATATTGTGGTATTATCCTTGGATCATAGGATCATAGGAGCTTACTACACTATTGACCCTTAGGCCCTTAAAAGCCTAGCCAAGAGTTTAGCCCATATTTAGACAAAAATCATCATCTGATGCCCGTCCAGCAGGGACACGGGTGGAATCCCACGGGAATATTTTCTGTTTCCCATCCAGTTATCCAGGTTGCATTTAAAAAGGGGTAAAGAGGTATTCTGCTTGATGTGGAAAGGGAGTCCATTACATAGATGGGGGAGTCTCTGGAAGACAAATCTTTCCCACCAACAAGTCTTATTGATGTCACAGATCAGGTTGAGGCCGCGTGTGTGGGTTACTCAGGTGAAGCTTGACTTGCAGATATGCAGCAGTCCCATCAAGGTGGGGTCCATGATCACTTGTATGCCAGACAGAGGTCACCTCTGAGGAGTCTGCATGAAACTGAGTAGAGGGATCGGGCTTTTAGCCTATCTGTGTATGGAAGATGTTTGAGGCCCTGGATTCTCTTGGTGAGGAACCTCTGTGGTCTCTCAAGCTGCTGCATGTGCTTTGCAAGGTAAATGCTGAAAGGGGCGTTGTACTCAATAATGGGCCTTATAAGGGAAGAATACAGGGATGTTACGACCTCCTTGTCCCTGGATGAAATACCCTTACTTATGAGGGGGGCTATGTAGAAGAAGGCTTTCATACAACGGAAGCAACATGGTGGTCACAACTGATTGCATGCTTAGGACGTTGTTATTAATGTGATAATTTGTGGGGACGACACTCTCCCAAAGGAGATGATGATTCATTTTTTGGTATTCAGCTTGAGGCCATGTTTCTGGCACCAGTCATTTGTCTGAGTGAGACCCCCTTGCAGGATGTCCACATCACTAGGGGAATTGATGACAGCACCCAGCGTGCAGTCATCTGCAAACTTGGTCAGCCATAGTCCACTGGTTTTGGCCTGCATCTCAGAAAAGTATATCCTAAATAACAGAGGCCCCAAGACCAAATCCTGAGGTATGCCACTTGTTATGGGTTTACTGCTTGAGGTGGCTTCCCCTATTTTGACTACTTGAGTTCTATCAGTGAGCTAGTTTGCTATCTATCTGGTAACATATAGATTAATGCCTAGTTGAGAGAGTTTATCTATTATGCCCCAGCGGAGAACAGTGTCAAAGGCTTTGGCCAGGTTAAGGTAGGTGGTGTCTTCCCCTTGTCCATGGCTTTAGTGACTGTCTCAAAGAAGTCGACCAAATTTAGCAGACATGACCTCCCCTTGACAAAGCCAAACTGTGTGGGGTCAAGTGTTTGGAGGTTGCCAATGTCCTTGTTAATGAGGTCCAAGATAATCCGTTCCATGGCCTTGCAGATCAGGCTAGTTAGGGTGATGGGTCTATAATTTCCTGGATCGGTGGACGCTCCACCTTTGTGTAAAGGAATGACAGTGGCTGTCCTCCACTCAGCTGGAATGAAGCCAGTACTCAGGCTTTGGTTGAATAGGGTGCCTAATGAGTTCACGTAGGATGCAGCCTGGGATCTTATTGGGTCCGATGGAGGCTGTATATTTTGCCTTTGAGAGAGCGGTGATAACCTGCTCCCTAAGATATAAGGAAAAGGGGGCAGGTACTGGAGATGTCCTGATTTGCTGATGGGGTGGGGGGGGCAGAGGGGTAAAGTTTTTGCTGAATTTGTCAGCCAACAAGTTTGCTTTATCTACGGCATTTGTTTATGTGGTGTCCTTGACCACCAGTTCTGAACAGATCTGGGAGCTTCCTTTGAGGTTGCGGACATATGTGAAGAAGGCCTTATGATTGTCTCTAGTAGATGTGGCCAATTTGGACTTGAAGTTTGCTTTGGAGGATTTCACTAGTGCTCTTATTTACTTGTTCGGGCTAAGGAGGCATCGCTTCCAGTTGGACACCTGTTCCTTCTTGGTATTGGACAGCAGTTTTTTTCCTTTTGTTATAGAGTTTATTTATTGCAGATGTCCACCAGACAGGTTTACTCTTCCTTGCAGAGGATGATTTAGACCTGTTGGGTATTCCTGATTCCATGCATCTATATAAATGCTCATATAGTGCTTTGGTGTAGTTTTGGATATTGGTGCCAGTTCCTACGGGGGGTGGGGGGCCATGAAGCTGTGTATACTATCCCTCAGGAGGTTGTAATCAGCTTTGGAGAAGTTTTTATGTCTGATCCTAGCTGGGGGGGGGGGGGGGGGTGGAGGAGATGGTGACTTCAAAATTGACCGCTTTGTGGTCGGATCTTACCAGGGAGGATGATACTATAGGGATGCTGCAGTGATTACTCATGTTGGTTAATACCAAGTCCAAGATATTATCACCTCTTGTGGAGGTATCAACAAGCTGTTCCAAGGCATTTGCATTGACAAAATAAAGGAATCTCTGGGCATCTGTGTTCTGGCATCTTCCAATCTATGTTTCAGAAGTTTAAGTCACCTGGTATCACGGTAAAGGGTTGAATCTTGATAGAGTAGAACAGGTCCAAACAGATGGATTGAGCATCTTGAATCAGATTTGGGCTCAGGTATCTAGCTATGATTTGAATAGGGGTCTTGTCCATTGTTAACTGCACCTAGAGTGTCTCATGTGCATCATACTGTTTGACCAGCCTGGAGGGGAGCATGTCTTTAATGTATATTGAAACTCCACCTCCTTTGGCATTACTGCCCACAGTTTGAGGTCTGAATGTATGATAGGATGAGTAACTAGGTATGGCCAGAGTGGTCTTCGCAGCTTTAAACCAGGTTTCTGTGACTGCACAGCTGTCAGTGTTTTCCAGGGTTAGGAATGCTTGCAATGAGTGCAGTTTCATGTTTACACTCCTAGCATTTAGCAGCATAACCTTTAATTTGTCTTTTGTTGAAATTTTTATGTTGGTCGTTTTAACCTCTTCACTTTTCCTAAAAAGGCACTATAGGGGAGGCAAGAGCCTTTGCCAGAAGCCTGAAGCCCAGGTGAGACAGATGCAGGCCATCTCTGGCAAAGCATTGTGGTTTGTCGATCATATCTTCCCAGGCTGTCATGTACTGGTTCCCTCTGGAAGGACACCAGAAACTAAGCCAATTGTTAAGAGTCAATCATTTTCTGTTTGTATTGAGGCATCATTCTGGGTGATGGCAGAATGCTGCTTAAGGCGATGGCAGAATGCTGCTTAAGGCTAGGGACATACCTGCCTGGGACACACAATCAGCTAGCTCAATCATATCTATCTTCATATAGTCCAAAGAGGTACATCTCAAGTAATTCATGCCAGCATGGACTATGACAGAGTCATAACAGTACTTGTTTTAGAGAGACTTGAGTGCATATGTGATATAGTGGATTATGGCACCTGACAGACAACTAACCATGACTTTTTCCTTATCCAGCCTGGTAAGAGGCACATCTGTGTGTCTCACAATGGAGTCACCTATAACTAATAGGCTGGGTTTATGGTGAAGCCTTAGTAGTTGTGAGGTGCAGGTGTGTGGACTATATGTGGTGTGGAGGGCTGTGGAGATCGCGTGTGTTTTTGCCTCGGAAGTCTCCTTTGTTTAGGTATGTTTATGTGGAGGACCTCTGCATATGTAGGTGTGTGTTGTGTAGGTGTGGGTGGTGTTTGAGGTGTAGAGATTGTGTTGACAACCTTTTTGGTGCCAAATTATACTGGCATGAGAGGGAGACAGCTTGGTCTCTAGGTTCCTAATGTAATTGCATCTCTCACAAATTGTGTTCCTAGGTGGTAGTAGTAGATGGTTGTCTGTGTACATGAGGCAGTTACTACACTGTCTCAGGAATGCCCATATCAACCAGACTGGCAGGAGAAACTGTAGGAAATTGTCCATCCATATTTGTCAGAATCTGAGGGAGAAAGGCCAGGTAGAGCTAAAAGGTGGGCCTAAAACCCAAGTGCTTAAACCAAAACTAAGAGCTTAGAATAACAATTTAGACAGGCTATAGACAAGCAGTAATAAATGCAACAGAAAAGATGCAGTTGAGCACTTTAGAGAACAGGCAGTAAGTAGCAAGAAAAAGCAAATCAACTTGAAGTAACAGAGTAGTAGAAAGAAACACAAATTAGAAAAATATAAGCAGCTGAATAATGTCTTTTTTCTTTTCTCTCTCTCTCTCTCTCTATTTTTAATATATATATATATATATATATATATATATATATATATGTATATAGAGAGAGTAAAAAAGGAGAGAGCAGTAACAGAAGATAATTCAAGGTTAAGGGACTAAGGGGTTTGGCTTTCCCAAATGATCTCTGTATTAGGTAGAATGAGCTAAAGAGATGGGACTGGGAGGAGTGTCTCAGATCAAATTTACAGTAGGGGCGGACAACTGAAAAAGCCACCAACTTTAAGAACACAACAGCAACAGGGTGGAAGGGTGAGATAAAAAAAAAGTTTCAGCACAGATCAGAAAACAAAATTCTGCCAGCAAATATTTAAATAATTCAGTCAAGCAAAAATAAAGACAGTGCATGACTCTGAACAGTTAAAGTGACAAAAGATATACTTATCAGCTCTATACTTCCAGATTGTTTGAGAAGCACTCTCAGTCAAAACACAAGGAGGTGCTAGCAATGATATGTAGGGATTTACAAAAAGGTAATATTTTTATACCAGCAAGCAAAAACCAAGCCTTGAGACAATCACATAACACAAAATCTGTTAGACCAGTTTTAACAACTTCAATGCACCTTTAAGAAAGCACTTATGAACTTGCAAAGACACCAGGGACAAGGAATTAATTCTCTGATGAAAGTCCTTCATTACAGAATAGCCAGAACCCTCAAAGAAAAATTAGCAAAGAAATGTAGCATCACTGGAATAGTTCCTGAGTATATATCTATACCTTGGTTTGTTGCTCAAATAGAAAACATTGTTCATTTTCTATCAAAAATGTTTTTATCTTGACTAATTTCTGACATGTTGCAAGGATTTTTACCATCTGTACAGGGTAATATGTGTCCACAGACAATGAAAAACCATAAAGTTATTTTTAAAGCGTGAAAGTTTGGGTAATACTTCCCAGATGGATGAGATAATATACCTCTGAGAGGTATGAGTAAAAGAGGTTTCTCTAACAAATGAGGACAAAGCAAGGGAAATCAAAGCCATCTGAGAAAAAAGTGGCAATGAGATTGATCTTAGCCTTGATCTGTTTTGCTTTCTGCAGAAACTCCATATTTAGGAGAAGTGAGATTATGTGTAGCAGAGACCCATCTTCTGGACCAGAGTGTCCTGTGATGTCTGCTCCTTTGGGAGATTCAAAAAAATTAGCAGCTAGGGGTCTCAGTGAAGCCAAAGATATTGGTGGTATGACGATAGGCAATGCAACCAAGAGAAACCATGAACTGGATTTATCTTTGCTTTACTCAAACCCTGCCCATGCCATCTTGTGGTCACCTAATGTGGTTGTGCTGTAATATCAAGACTGAGTGTGGCCAAGTGGATTTGGCCAGCAGTGGGCATATCCTATTTCATATGACATGTAGGGTGTCCCCGTCTGCTATGAAAGTCAATGGAAAACAGAGAGAGCAGATTTAAAGGTGAAGGTGGGAACCAATGATGTGCAGACAACAGGGACCAGAAGATGGAAATGTTCTCCGCGTGCATATACAGTTATTACCAGAATCCCTAAACCAGAGATCCAGGGCTTTCTCTTGTAAATATGAAACCTGGCATCATGGATGTAAAGAAACTGCTCAATCCAAGATCAGCCACTACCCTTCTTTTCAAGCTGGGGTAGAGTCATGGCCTATAGTGATATGAAGAAAAAAAAAGATTGTTTAGTGAGAGTGAGGAATTGAAGAAGTACGTATTGCATCAAGAAGAACTCAGGGGGAAAAACAAAGGTTGTACAAAGACTCAGGTCAAAAAATCTTAAAAAAGGCCAAAAGAAGAAGAAGTTTTGCTGAGAATTGAATAATTCAACAAAAATAAAAAGTATGCCACTGAAGATAACCTATTCTGAAGACATTTACTATCTGGATTGGGTGAAGAAAAAAAGAAACATCTAGTGACTTTTTCTCCTGCTAATGTAGTTATGGGCCTTTTGAAGGTTATTGTTTCATCAATGGCCTCTATTTTATAACCTTCAAAGAAAACTGAGAGTTTTTTTTCCTCACACATTGTCTCTTCATATCCCCCATACTCAGAGATCAAAAAAGAGCACAACAAGAAACTAGTAACCAGGGAGGATGTGAGTTGTCCCTTGAGGACTTGTAACATAAAAACAAGAAGATTAAACCATTTTTTGTCAACACTAAGCCACTCACATTAAAAGAACCTGAAGTTTTGTAAATGAAACGTATCCTCTCACCTAATAAGAAGTCCACTGAAAAGGCATTAACCTTATCCTGCTCATCATCTGCAAAAAAATTCTTCCAAGAAGACTGGCAAAGATGAGAATACCAGTCTCCAGCTGAGCCCTAAATGCAAGGACTTGCAAAATTACCATATGAAAAACCCAAGTCAGAGACACATGCGAATGACATTTTTGACTCTGAAACCTCACTTTATTCTGAGGCTTAGGGCAGCAGCTTATCAGAGTGTGACTTTTCTGGTTTGGAGACTCATGAAACTGGGTCATCTTTTGCTGGGGAGCTGATGGTTGAAGAACTGGTAAAAGATGACCAAGATAAAGAAATAAAAAAGACCAAGAGGAAAAAAGACACCAAGAAGGAAAAACACAAAGAAAGAAACACTCAAAACTCAAAAATACATCACTCCTCTTACAAGCAGACATTGTCTCCTGCTGCAGGAAGGGGTGCCCCGCTCATTTTCCTCCAGCCTGTATCTTTCACTCTGATAATCAGAGTGAAAGGAAGAAAAAAAGGAGAGAAGGAGAAAGGGAAAGTAGAAAAGCCTAAAAAGAAGAAGAACATATTTATTGACTGGCCTGTAAAGAGTACAGTGTCAACATTGTAACTAAGCATCCTGGAATAGATTTTGATGAACTAAACTTAAAGTTGGCAGAAGTCTGGAAGCATCTTCTGGAGTAATACAAGCTAGGCTGGAAACAAAAAGCTCAGCACCTTCAACACAAAGAAGCACAGATGAAGCCAAAACAGTGAAGCATTAGCTGAGCAATGATGACACTTCTTCGAAATGTAAGGAATGGAAGTTACATTTATCTGTATCTTCATCATTAGCATCATCACATCTTAAAGCTGGAAACCTATATTTCCTCTGTACTAGGTTACGCTGTCTATATATATATATAATATATATATATATATATATATATATATATATATATATATATATATATATGAGAGCCCTTCATTTGTTCGAACTTTCAAATGTTCGAAACTCATATGGCCGACACCATATGAGCGAATGTTTAGAAGGCCTACAAATGATAGCGAAGATCCTGCTATAGTGCAGGACTGGAAGATTCCCCTTTCCTGCACTGTAGTACAATCTCAGAGTGACAATATTTAAGTAGCAGGGGGTATGGGGGGTGCAGGGGGGCTTGCCCCCCTGCATAAGACAGTTTTACTCTGTTTACAGGTAAGTAAATGATGCTATTTTAGGATGTCGGTCTTTCGGAATGTCGATCATATGGTGTCAGCCATATGAAAGTCGGCATTCTGAACGGTTAACATTCTGAAGTAGACCCATATATATATATATATATATATATATATATATATATATATATATATATATATATATATATATATATATATATATATATATATATATAGATATATATATATATATATAAAATCTTACTCCCACAGCAGTGTCTTGAAGTCATATACAGTGAAGGTACCTGAGGTTAACCCCATTGATGTACACCCACACATTTTCTTTCTAGTTATTAGAGTATCAACCTTGAGTGTATTCTCTCAGTTACGCTTGGGGCAGAAGGGAAAAAAATAATCACTGCTGGTGGAATTCTGAATACAAAATTTATCCTGAGATATATACAACAAATATTACAACTAATTCAGATGTGTAAGCATCTCTGCAGTTGTGTTTCCTATTAAGCTGCTTAAGATGGAGATACTGGAACTAGTGATAAGAGGACAGTAATTCAGCTTTGGACTTAGTTAAATGGTAGAAGTGATTCTAAAACAATTAAACTGCTGATGATTCCCAGAAAAAATATAGTAACTGTAGTTTAAAGGTGTTCATTGCATACAGTCAAATTTAGAGGATGGCTGTAGTATGTTATATAGTCTTGAACATATGTCTGTTGCTAAGTTTATTTATTACATCTTATCTCACAGTCCAGCCAGGACTTAGCAGTGTTTGGTAATGATTCCATGTCCTGTAAAATACTGTAACAATATTACATTAATATCACAATATAAATATATTTTCTGCAAGTAAGAACTGGACCCCCCCCCATTTTTTAATTGTGTGTGAGAATCTTAAATGTTCACCTGGCAATGTTAACCTGCCTTAAGCTGTCATAAAGCATAACCAGAAATTACATTTATATTTTTAAAGCACTTGAGAAACACTGCCCTTGTGCTATTTAAAAAGGGAGCAATATGTTGTAGGTTTCTTAATGAAGTTCAAAGCAGAATTCCAGAAGAAATCATTGCATATTTTATGGATACTGGTTTCATCAACTCTTAGTAACAAACTACACCCACAGCTATTACAAAACTTTACAACTTAAAAAAGTGTTGCATGTGTTCCACAAGGCCCCACTCTATGTCATGTTGTGTAAGTTGAAAGTTCTCTCTATAAATGACTACAAGACACTGCTAAAATATATACACACACACACACACACACACACACACACACACATATATATATATTTGTGTGTGTAGATATATATATATATATATATATATATTTGTGTGTGTAGATATATATATATATATATATATATATATGTATATATATATATATATATATATATATATATATATATATATATATATATATATATATATACACATACATATATATATATATATATATATATATATATATATATATATATATATATATGGATAGATATAGATGGTGTAACCTAGTACTGAAGAAATATAGTTTTCCAGCTTTAACGGTAGTACACATTTTCCTTAATGAAGAGCAAAACAAAAAAAATCAAAAAATAGTTCTACAAGAATGGTATCAACGGTGGAATTTACTAAAGTAGACTGTTGTCATACTGTCTTATGTAAGATCCATGCCAAAGATCACTTTGCATTCTTAACAAAAATAAAAAGAAATGATTCAAGCTTTTATTGCTTGTTTTAAGTTAATACATCTTTGGCAAAAGTGTTTATCTCTTGTTTTAACTTAATAAACTGTGGTTTAAACGAACAATGAGCAGTGATGTGTACTTTTCTAGAAAAATATCTGAGACCAGTGTCAAAGAGCAGTGTTAGGTAGTTTATGCCAGACAGTATAGGAGGAGTATAAAGAACAACTCCTTTGATGAGGCCCAGATGGAGAAATGAGTCCATCTGCTCTAACTGGCTTTTGAACAGAAGTGAGAATCTGCACTACTCTGGATAGTTAGGCAGGATCTCTGGCTATCAATAAACTGGAGAACCCATGGAGTTATAGGAAGCAGATATTTCAATTGGACTTGCAGAATGGATGGAACAGTAAAAAGTATTATAATATTTTTTTGAGTAGGATAAAATATCTCAGCTTCGCTGCTTACTGGTTTGACTGGCTACAGGACTCCATTATATTACTGTAAATATTTTAATTTATATTTTTGTAAATAATTAATATTAATTTCAATGTCATGTGTTCAGCCCTTCTGACAGCTATTTCTTCGCATGTTTCTCTAATGTGGTTTGTATTTGATTCTCTAGCTTCACAGATTCATGGGTTCATTGGTACACACTAGTAATGACCACAAAGGCCTTTATAAGCCTAGCAGTGCCATCCAACCCAACTGTGTCCCTTTGTATAAGCATTTATTAGGAGGGGGTATGTTAGGAAGTTTCTAGAGGTTATTGGGGTAGGGTATGTTAGTTTGGGCACCATTGACTACCTCTGTCTATCAGAGACATGGGGGCCAGACCAGGTTGAATTTCTGATTTCCCGTCAAGGTTATACTTAAATAGGGTCAGGGATGGACTTGGATGATAAGTTTGTTCCAGAGCACTGAGAAATATGTCTTGCCAACATGTCTTATTTATGTCACATGCAAAAATTATAAACTTGGATCTAGTGGTTCTGATGTGGTTCATTTTGTGGATGTGCAATAGTTCCATCAGAGCTGGATCAACTGATATGCAAATGGGACACCAATTGTGCCCAAACATCTTGAATTATCTGCCCAACAAGCATCTTTGGAATAGAGATTTGAAATGGGCTAGCTAGAGATGGGCTTGTAGTGTGCATCCTTTTAGATGCCCTCTACAGGCAATGGATATTTTTGTGTGTACAGACACGGAGTCAAAAACTTAAGACCACTGAACTCTTAATGTCCACTGTGGTACGCTCACGTAAAATCTTGCAAAGGTTGCCATGACAATTGTCATTCCAATCATCCACAAGGTGTTCTGGTAGAGAAGTGTTGTGACAAACTACAGCTGAACAATCTGACAGACCATCAACAGGAATAGGATCATATCCATGGCTAATCAGGCTTTGCATGTAACTGCATTTAGACTGCAGCCTAAAAAAATGAAACCCTAAGATGACTTTAAATGCAACTTTTACAATGTTCACATTTATTTCTGGGAGCTAAAACAATCTAATCAGTGAATTTGAGAGTAACTGGCTAGGCTTAAAATGGTCCACAAGGGCAGCTAGCCTAGTACTTACCTATGAACCTATGAACTTATGGACAATGTGTATGGCAAGAGACAGTCATCCAGACCAGAAAATAATTTTATTCATAGGTTCATAGGTTCATAGGTTGGTACTAGGCTATCAGCCCTAGGGCCTATACAAGCCTAGCCATAACAATTCCCTGGATATTTCTTCCCACACTATTTACTTCCCTGGACCCCTGTCTAGCAGGGTGACTGACGTGATCCCCGGGGAGAATTTCCTTTCTCCCATCCAATCGTCAAGGTTCCTTTTGAAGAGGACCAAAGAGGCACTCTGCTTGACATGTATGGGCAATCTATTCCAGAGTCTGGGGAGTCTCTGGGTCAGGAACCTATCCCTCCAGCATGTTTTGTTTATTGTGATGACAAGGTTTAGATCCCTGGAGCGTGTGGCTCTGAGGGATTGGGATTTCTTTAAGTATAGCATGTCCAACAGCTCTGGGTTTGACATGGTCTTGTATGTTAAGCAAAGATCGCCTCTGAGTAGACGATATGCGACAGAGTATAGCTGGAGTTTTTTAAGGCGGTCAGCGTACGGCATCTGCTTTAGGCCTGTGATTCTTTTAGTGAGGTATTTCTGTGGCCTTTCCAGTTGTTGCAGATGTCTTGAGAGGTACATACCAAACTAATGGGTCTAATGAGGGATAAGTACAGTGGGACAATGACCTCCTTTTTTCTGGATGAAAAGCCCTTAGTGATGAGGTGTGCCACATAGAAGAATTTCCTGACTGTTGTGGTGATGTGGTTATCGAAGGTGAGACCACTGTCCACCTGTGTCCCTAAGTCTCTTATCAAATATCAGATATCTTATCCCTCTAGCCTCTGGTTCACTGAAATGACAGATATGCATCAGGTGATGTGAAAAGGTAGAGATCCATAAAGGAACATTCCTGACCACAAAAATGAAAATACATCTGTTTTCTAGCCCTGAAGCAGAACTTGTTCAAGCACATCTATCTGAGGTGTACCCCACAAATAGATCAATCCTGGTAGACTACATTATTCAATTTACATTCATAAGGGTATGTCCCAGTCCAGCTCAGATTGTCTGCCACTACATTTGTGTCTAATGGAATGCAAGATGCTTGGAGGGTTAAGGAATGCTGTAGAGCTACTCCCAAAGCCATCATAGCCAGCCTACACAGAGGGTATAAGCTGCCCCCCCCCCACACACACACACTTGTTTATGTACCACATAACTGTGGTGTTATCTAAAATCACAGGAAGAGGTCCTGGGGACCATGGATAATGAAGAGATTTTAAGGCATAGATCACAGGCAACATCTCTTTGACATTTATGTGGTTTGGTATATCTGAGGAGTTCCACAGGCCTTGTACCTTTACACCCACAGAAACTGGTCCCCAAGCAAATAAGAGGTCAATGTAGTTATAGATTGACTGGGGATCTAAGGAGAAAAGGGGAGAACTGGATTTAAAGACATTTGTTGTCTCCACCATTGGACTTCCTTCTTTTTTTTTTTTTTAACAAAACGCAAAATTTGAATCTGAAAATCCACCTGATTAAGATGCTCATGTTTTTTTTTCTCTATAACCTGGCAAGTGGAATCATGTAAATCTTACACACCGTATACCCTAGAATCCTGAGATATTCTCCTACAGAATTCTGAGACTGACTGGAGAAGCTCAGGAAAGTTTTCAGATGAAAAACACCTTATGTATATGAAAAGTCCTTTGCTGAGAAATGTTTACAACGCAGCCTAGAAGTCAAGGAGGATTTTTTTAAAACACTTTAACTGAATTATCACTTATGACAAAGGCAAACTTACATTTATATAAAAGAAAACAAACCACATTAACATGTTCACAGTTGTAAACATTTTACATCACATATACTCTTCTGTACAATATGATCAATCCAACATTACATAAGTTGGTCAATTCCTGCCTTCCCTTAAACCTCATTTCTCCTCCAAAACATTTTTACACATGTATTGTTCCTGCAATTTCCAATTTTTCTATGTAATTTGCTCCTACCCTTTTCTAAAGATCCCACTTCCAGTTCTTTAATCTATGTTAAAATATTCACTACTTCAAATATGGATAATTTAGACTTTGATTTCCATTTGTTAGCAATTGCTTTTTTGGCAGCCACCAGACCTAAACTTAACAAGGCCTTACTATGTCAAAGCAATTCAATTTCTGTATTCCAGCTCTGAAAAATGATTTACTTAGTTACACCCATTTATTCACACACTATTTCCGACAGATTACCATGTAGGGAATTTCTGAAGTCTGACAACTCATTATACTGCCAAAAACATATGTTCCCAGTTACTTCTTTCTTCTCCATCACACCTCCAACATTTGCCATCTACATGAGGAAAAATTTGGTGGGAAGGGGTATAAAATACCTATGCAGACACTTCCAAGCAAAAATCCTAAATTTCCTAGACTTTGTTACTTATTTGGGAGCCATACATACAGCCTCACATAGTTTTTTTTTAAGAATTGCTTATCCAATCTCTCTTCCCAATATTTCCTTACCTCCTCTTATTGACTCCTATCATTATGGTGCAATATTTTATATGCCTTACTAATTATCTCCTTTTAACAGCTGCTTCTGTTCCAGATTCAACTAAAAACTCTACTAGTGCAGGTCTTTAACTTGGGATCACCCTATCACTTCATCTATACTCTGATATCAATGCCTGATAGGGAAGGCAGTCTCTAGTCTGCAGCCATGGGCGCCGGAACGATACAGCGCCAGCCCACTTTACAGATCATCCATACCTCCGCCCTTTCATTTTCCCACTGCGATGATGTCAGCACACACATTTCTGGTTGTTTTGTGAGTGGGAATACAGATTTATTCAAAGCTGTGCTGGGTTAGCGTCTGGAATACAGAAACTGATTTTAGTCTCAGAAGCCTGACCAGCATTCTGATTTAATTGCAGAGTGGAGCGGAATCCTGTTGATTTAATTGCAGAGTGGAGTGGAAGCCTGTAATGGAGCGGCAGTCTGATTTAATTGCAGAGTGGAGCAGGAACAGAAGCTGAATGCTACCGGAGGATGGTGTCTGTTGTAGAGTAAGTACACTGTTGCAGAGGTGTGTGTGTGTGTGTGTGTGTGTGTGTGTGTGTGTGTGTGTGTGTGTGTGTGTGTGTGTGTGTGTGTGTGTGTGTGTGTGTGTGTAAATGCCCCCCATAGGATACATCTGGTGGCTAGAGGTACTCAGGCTCAAACCCTTACCTTGCGTACAGGTAAAAAGAGCCTAAAATCCCTAGCCACCATCACTTGTAAAGGAATGGTAAAACAAAACCTTTTATTCTAGCAATTTTCTAAGGTTATAAAATCAGTATTTGAAATGTGTCCCTAAACCTTTTATTCTAGCAAATTTCTAAGGTTATAAAATCAGTATTTGAAATGTGTCCCTATGTTGGGGCTATATTCCCCCATTATTGGCTTTGTTCTGTATTTTTGTGCTAAGAGGTTGAGAGCTATGGTGAGAAGTGAGAACTGAATTCACTAAATTATATGATAGCCATTTAAGTTTGTCTTCCTGTCTTTCAAGAAACTGCTGGTTTAGCTTAGTGGTATGTTGCTCTGACTATAGTGCACAAGGTTCTGGGTCCAAAACTTGGTAGTGAAATACATGGTGGTAACAACATTTTATGCAAGCAACTTTCCAAAATTATACACGCAATGTTTAAAATGTGTCCCTGGTTTTTGCCCCCCCCCAATTGAAAATAAGTTCAAGAAGCTGTGCAACATGCCTATGGCTTACACACTACTGTGATTCTGTATTTATATATTGTGTGTAGAAGTAGACTGTTATCATGGAAATGTTCTGAATAGGGCAGCTTTGTCATTATTGGTGCATGCATTTTGCTTCATTGCCTACTAGAAAAATGTTCAAACAATACATTTTAAAATGCAATTGTGTGTGAAGGTAGACTGTTTTCATGGAAATGTTCTGAATAGGGCAGTTTTGTCATTATTGGTGCAAGCATTTTGCTTCATTGCCTATTGGAAAAATGTTCAAACAATAAATTTAAAATGCAGTTGTGTGTGGAAGTAGACCCTTATGATGGAAATGTTCTGAATAGGACAGTTTTGTCATTATTGGTTAATGCATTTTTGTTTCATTGCCTTCTGGAAAAATGTTTAAACAATAAATTTAAAATACGCTCTAACTTAAGTCTAACAAGTGTGCTGTATTATACAAGGAATATAATTTAATACAATCAGGAAGGTGAATCAAGGAATGCATACATGTATGCATGGCCCTAAAAATGTGTTTGAAAACAGCCCAGAGGAAAGTGTGAAAGGCTCAAAATCATAGGCAAATTTTAATCTTTACTCTTGTTACCAAAGCAATGGATGAAGGTAAAACAGTTCACACCACATTACCTTGACCTGGCCATGCCTTTTGACACAATCCCCTGCTCAGGTGTAGTACAAAAGATGAATAATGTAGGAGCAAACACTTACATCACCAGCTGCATTGCCAACTTGGCTCACAGGATGCAGGAGATCAAAACAGGGGAAGAGGCCAGTCACCAATGGAGTCCCCCAGGGTTCGCTGCTGAGACTTTTTCTGTTTAGCATATACATCTCAAAAGTGAAAGGCAATACCAAACAGCATGTGCCAGCTAAGTCTGAGATGACTGCAAGCTAGGAGAAGTTATTGAATCCCCAAATGACTTAACCATCATGCAGGAAGGTTTGTCCCAAATAATAACTGGTGTCAAAATCATGACAATGCCCTCTGAGAACTGATCCAATTGTTTGGCATTTGGGAATTTGTGTGTACAGTGACCTAACTTTTGCCCAACATGTGCCCAGAGTCATAAGAAAACCTTTCTATATTGCACAGCTTATAAACAAATTGATTGTGACTAGATCTAGAGATGTTGTTGTCCCCTTTACAAAGCTCTCATTATGTCAATCATTTTGTATAATGCCCTCTTTGGCATGTATCTGTCCAGCCCCATGCAACAATTGGAATACCTTCAGAGATACCTTACTAAAAATATACAAGTCCTAAACAACAGGTCTTTCATGGACCACCTCAAAGATTTATTACTATACTCGGTATCCTACAGAGTGCTTAGAGGTGACATGTCTGGCATACAAAGCATCCTCCGACATAATACAGATGGGCCTACTGAACATCAGCAAGTCAAATAGCATCAGAAATACTCAGTCCAGGTATCTAAACTGAATGTTGTGGAGAGATGGATATATATCACCGAGGCTACCACTGTTCTGGAACAGACTATCCATAAAAATGAAGCAAAGCTCATCCATCCATATTAAAATGCAACTTGGATCTAAGGATGGGTAATAGAAAATGTACTCCAGGATTTCCCCTCATGCCACTAATGGATAGACACATTTCCTAAATGCTGCATTCGTTACATGGCCCCCTCAAATTATCTATGGTATGATCACAGTTGTTCTCACTAGGGTTAATATACAATTATCAGCTATGGGGATAGCTAAGACCAATCAGAAAATGTTAATTCAAGCACCAAAAGGGAATTGGCTAAGCTTAAAATGTCCTCCAAGAGAACCTATGTTGTGGTAGCAAGTAGTTATAAAAAAAAATCCCTTTTTAGTTCTCTAAGTGCCCCTGTCACCCTACGGCCCCCCTCCCCCCCAGTCTTTAACAGCTTCCGGCACCTATGCCTGCAGCTCAAACGTCTTCTTGGCCTTTTCCCATTCTATTACCTTTCCTTCTTTAATTATTTGTTCCCAGTACCTTGCTTTCTTTGCCAGTTTCCTCCAGTAAATTCCTGTTTATTCTCTGCAGCCCTAATTGCAGCCATCCCTACCAGCAGAATCTCCTTACTCCATTCCCATGTTGGTTTAGTTCTTAGAATACTTTCTGCTACTTTATGAATATAATATTCTGTGTGATTGTTGTTATTCTCCTTAAGGATCTGCACCTAAAATCCCACTCTCTCCTTGTTTCTTAATTTGCCTTTACGTCTTCATCATTATCCCTTTCCACTTTGAATTGTAGCTTTCTGTTTGTGTTATATATAAGAGCCATAAATGAGTAGCTCCAAAATATCCCTTCAAATCAAGTAATCCTAAACCACCTTCTTCTATTTGAAGGATCAGTTTATCCCACTTGACTCTTTCCCTCTTCCCCTCCCAGATAAAATCCTTCAACGCTGTAATGTCCACAACTTCTCTTTTTGTTGATAAATATATGCATGACATGTATATAAAACTAAAGGGACTAAAAACATTTTTACTCCTTACATCTTGCTATCCATATCCACAGACAAGCACTTTCAGTTTCTCGGTTTTTGCAATATATTTTGTTTAATTGCCTCCTACATATCCTTAGCTACCACAACAGAATCCTTTTTAACCCATACTTCTAAACACTCCATTTTATCATGTCCTCATAAGTATAGGTATTGCTGAAACAATTCATGTCTGGGCTGTTTTATCTTCATCAATTTTACATCCCTAAAAAACTAAAACTGTCTCAGAATGTTCAGCAACTCTGAGATGTCCTTTTCTGTTTTTATCGGGTAGAAGATAATACTGTCTGCAAATAAAGCCATCTTTTCTTGATTACCATACCATTTACATCCTTGAATTTCTGAGTCCCTTATTTTCTTTATCTAAATAAAACACAAATAACAAAGTGAAAACAGATACCCCTGCTTTGTTCCTCTGTTAAGACACAACTTATGAGACAGGAACCCTACCACTTTGATTTTTGCCTCTGACCCCTCCTATAGCCTCTTAATTAACATTATTATTGTATCAGGGAGCTTCCATTGCCCTATTCATAAAATCACAGCTTATTCTGTCAAATGCTTTCTCTGCAATCAGACCCACTAAAACAGTTATATTTTCTTACATTCTGCTTCCCTCTGGATCATCATTGTTCTATTAATGTTATCAATGTATATCGTCCCTTCACAAAACCACACCGATCCATATCTATCAATTTTGACATCACCTTTGCCACTTTACAGCCATTACAGACATAAACTCTATGTATTTATTGTTAAAAATTTAAATGGGCCTGTATGAATCTGGGTTTTACCATCTTTTGGAATTACAGTCACCATAACGTTTTCCAGGATGTTGGTGCTTCCCCTCCTTTTAAAATACTGTTAAACAAAGCTTTCTAGATCTGTATCACATTTCTCTCCTAGCTTCCAAACTTCCACCAGAATACAATCTTTCCTGGATACTTCCCTGCAGATTGGTTATATGTCACCATTTGTATCTTATCTCCTCATACCTTAATTTTCAATTGTTGAGCCTCATCTACCTCTAACCTTGGCATATTTAAGTCTTCCATAAATATTTCCATTGCTTTTTCTTCATTTCCACTCTTCTCTATTTGTACAAATTTTCATTACATTTCTGAAATATCTCAAATACATTTGCAGGATCTCTGGCTATTTTTCTTATTATAAGTTCCTTAAGTTTGGCAAGAACCCTTTCTACTTTCTGCTGTATAAGCCATTGTGCTAAAAGATTTTGTGTTTTGGAGTTATTAACAAAAACAGTTTCTTAACAGTAATATTTCTAAACTCGTGCATATTATCCAAGTACCCTCTTATTTTCTCTTTATCAGTTTTGCCTCTTTTTGTTCTGTGAGAGTCCCCTTATTCTGCAATACTTTAACCTTTGTCAGTCCCTCAAAATAATTCTTGTTACTTCTTAAACATATCTCTTTTTCATTTATTTATTTTATTTTTAAACTTCACATGCATTTTATTCCGCTGACTAGCTATTGCTTCTGAAGAACCTTCTATCTTTCCTAATAACTCCCAAACAATTTCCACTACACATTCTAGAAATTTCTGTCTTTTTTAACAGACAGGTGGGGAGGCACCCACGTCTCATTTTTACTTCATTATCCCTCATCTCTGTCTTAGTTATTACTGGTGCATGATCTGAAATAGTTATTAGATGAGTATCAAAATGTTCAATTAAATACACATATTCCTGTGAAATATAATTTCTGACTAGTCTTGCCCAGTTACTGTACCTTGGGGAATAATATGTAAATCTCCAAGTTCCTGCTGCTGAATTCATATTTTCCATATCAAATACTTTCAGAAATGTTGTTAGAAATCTGCCCTCTTTTGCTATATTTTCCTTTTAGGGTCCCCCAGATACATCCTCACTGTTGCAAATCAAATTCCAGTCCCCACCTCTAACTAATATTCCCTGCTGAAAGGTGATTATTTTCCTCAAATTTTCTTAAGCTCCATAACAGTAGTTTTAGGTGGAATATAAATGCATGCCAGCATAATCTTCCTTCCTTACCAGTAGCCACTTACTACCACAAATCTACCATTATTATATGTTTTCCTCTTCTGTCACTACTGGAGCTCCTCTAGCAATTAGTATAAGAACTCTTATTTTCCTTTCCCTTGATACTCTACTGAATATCCATCCTGAAAGTTTTTCATCAAACTCACATGCTCAAGTGTTTCCAAATGTCTCTCCTGTAGCACTGCTATTTGAACTCTGCATTTCTTAATACAAATCAATACACTTTCCTTTTTGTCTATACCTCTGAGACCATTCACATTTAAAGATCTTATGGAAAGAGTCACCATTATGATAAGAGGTTATCATTCGAGGTTATCACTCCCACCTATTATATATGGCAACTTTTTAAATGTCTAGTTCCAGCTTTTATGATACATGCACCCAGTAAAGTGTGGCAGGTTAAATTTTATACAGTTGTTTCATATCCTCTCTATTTGAACCTATGTCACATTTTACAAAACTTTTTGTTTTAATGAAAACCCTCAAAAACACTCACAGAACACCCCAGAAACTTAATAAAATACACAAAATTATGTACATATTCAAATAATGACATTTAACCCTCCTAATAGGAAAAACTGTCCCAAATGGGCATTATTGGACCCAAAGATAAAGTTATCCATGCCAAGACACATTAATGTCTGTGTTCCTACTTACACTAACTGCTGTTTGCTCTTGTTTTATCTTTATTCTTCTCCCAGATGTGAAAAACAACTTGCATGTTTTCAGAAAACATTAACGTTTAGCCTCAAATAAACCAGTGATCTGGCTTTTGATTGTCCTATAATCAGCTTATCTCCATGGAAAAATAAGAAAAAATGTAGTTCCCAGCTGCAGACTTCTAAAGTCATGCTGAACATATATTGCTAAAGAAAACTTTTTATTACATTCAGTGTTATCTTATTTGTTTCCACTTAAAACCAGTTATTAGATTAAGCCAGGAGTCTTAATACAGACAGTCACCTATGCAAAGATAAGAGAAAACATTTCCGTTCTACATATATTATGATGTGTACTTTTACACCCCATCCCCTACCTCAACAAACCAAGATTACAGCCTATTAACTTAAACAAGATTTGTCAAGCCTTTTTTCTCTTTTCTCTTTTTGAACTGCAATGCTTACATTGCACAATACGAAATACTAAAATAGAAGAAAGAAAAAAGACATCTGTTTATTTTAGTATCTTTATCACACACAGCAATATCTGAAAATGTGTTACTATATAACATAATTTATATCATAAAATTTTTATAGAAATACTTCTATGAACAGAAATCATTTTACTTTCAGTTACCTTTTACCTTCCTGTTCTCTTCCACTCTACTGAATTCTCCAATTATAGGCCAATAGCTATACTCTCTACACTTGCAAAGATTATGGAAAAATGTATTCATAGACAACTCATGCACCACCTAATCCAGAATCGCCTTATGGCAGACACTCAGCATGGCTTCCATCCTCATCACAGCACTACTTCAGCCCTCCTAGCCTTTACCAACACCATAAACTATAATCGCAACAATAATTATATATCCTCAGCCCTCTTTTTGGATCTTTCCAAGGCATTCTATATGGTTGATCACCAACTTTTAATCCACACCCTGCAAACATTCTGTCTAGATACTGGAGCCCTCCAATGGTTTCAATCCTACCTGAATGGTCGACAGCAGGCTGTCCTCTGGCAGACCAAACTCTCTAACCTTCTACCTAACACCCTTGGAGTACCACAAGGCTCTATACTAGGGCCCTTGCTGTTCTCCATCTTCATTAACAACCTTTATACTGTCATCCCAAAAGTCAGCTGTATCCAATATGCTGATGACTCTACTCTGATTTGCTCAGCCACATCTCCAGTACAGTTATGGTCAGATACCCAGACCAAATTTAATACAATAGAAAACTGGCTTTCTGAACATCGTCTGATCCTAAATCCCAAAAAAAACCTAAAATGCTGTTATTTTCACCAACACGTAGGTCTACCGCTTTCACCTTTACCATAAAATCAAATGATGGCACAATAATCTCCCCTGACCCATCTACAAAACTATTAGGTGTCATCATAGACAATAATCTAAAATTTGACCTACATGTTAACCAAACTATCAAAACCATCAATAAAAAACTAGGGTCATTTTACAGAATAAAAGCCTTCCTAACCCCTCCAGCTAAAATTGCCATAGCTCGCTCTCAACTTCTTTCAACCCTTCTGTATGCATCCTCTCTACTCTCGAATTTAAACAAGACTGTCCTTAACAAACTCTCAATTTGCTACAACCACATTGCCAGGTTTGCCACTGGGCTGCCTTTAAGGACACATCATTGCATCAGTCTAAATCAGCTTGGGTGGCTTGAACTACCCAGCCTAATCCAGTATAACCAACTGATTATGGCCTATAAAATTGTCTATAATCCAGACAATACTCCTGCACTTAAAAATATTATCACCCCCTATAACAATCCTTGACCGCTTCGATCCTCTAACAAACTACTAATTCAGACTAGCAAAATTAATAACACAGCCAGTGATTCTCTCTTTGCAAACTCTGTAAATAGATCCTGGAACTCTCTTCCAGCTGATATTACCTTACTTTCCACCTTAGGTCAATTTAAAACTAGACTCAAACAACACTTGTCACTTAACTGGCTATGTCAATGTATCAAGCCTGGCTAACTCTCTCTAGAATGTGTAAAAATCTGTTAACCAGTTTACTGTGTAATTTAATTTAATCCTGACTTGTGCTCAGGATTAACTGTAACCTGTGGAACTTGTTTAACTTGCTTACTTATGTAATCTCTGTAAATAGTCTGTTTGTAATATGTAATGCTGGTATTATGTAATGCTGTATCTGCTTACCCTTGCAGCTTTTCTCCCTGGGCCTCCGCTGAAAATGGATATGCATCCAGTCCGACTATCCCGGTCAACAAATGTAAAATAAAAATAAAATAAAATAAACTTTTAAGTTACCTTTTACCTTCCTGTTCTCTTCCCTGCAGTCTCCTTCCAAACATCAATGACACGAAATGTGGCAAAATCCTTTCAGTTCCTGACAAGTTTAACAAAGTCAACAAAAGTCCAGTCTTTCCACTTTTTTTTTCTACAGCCATATTTCACAAATGTAACTTATGCTTTGTAATTTCACATTTATTCACTAATTTTATTGTTACTGGTCTTCTTTCTGTTCATCCACATCTCCCAACTCTAGACTCTGGTTCAATTCCAAGGTACTCCTGATTCTTCTAGTCAACTCCTCTGCGTTTCTCTGTCTCTCAAGCATTTTTCCTTTTGAAAATTGGAAATGGTTTCACTGGCAAAGTCTTTCTGTGAGCTTTATTATTAGAAGAATGAATATGGGTCCCCTTCTCCTTGATGGCTCACTTTTTGTTGAACAAGCTTTTGTATTTCCTCCTTAGCCTGTTCTGCATAAAAAATGACTTTGATCTTCCAAGAAAAAATATTCTGAAGACAGTTGGACGCAGCAGATTGAATCTCACACCTGCCTCTAGACATTCTCTGATTCCTGGAATAAATGTGCTTCTTTTCTGCCTGGTGTATAGTGAATAATCATTTTAAATTAAACATACTATTATTAAGACCTGAGATATAGTAATCCATACTGAGTGTAATGCTCAAAGTTTATGTGAAAGTTCCAAAATTCAAGATTTTGACCATTGAGTTAGTGCTTGCACTGCTTCTAGACCACTGTCTTATGGTAACATGGGATCTCAAGTATGCTTACCATCACATATCCACTGCATTCAGCTTAAGGAAATGTCTAAGGTGTACTGTACCTGGATCACATTTTGAGTACTCTGCATTACCTTTGGGCTCTACACTGTCCCTTGAATGTTCACATGTGTCTAGCCCCAGTGGTAGCTCACTGAAGACTGCAGGGCATCCACATTTTTCCTTATTCAGATGACTTGCTCATTTCTGCAGTTTTCTCCCACACATTTGGAGTCCTTAACAAAGGTTCCAATCTTCTGTCACATCTGGGATTTCACCTGAGCCTACCTATTGTGTCACACCATCTCACAAAATTGTTTTTTTGGGGTGCCTGACAGATGCAAAGAAAGCAAAAATTCTTCTTTCCAAAAGAAAAGATAATTTACCAGCAGATATTCCTATGTTTTTTTCTCAACAGCTTCAGGCTCCTGCAAAAGAATTTTTCCTGATTCTAAGCCTCATGGCATTCATGAACCTTGTGATTTCACTAGTCAGATTATACATGAGAAAATTCCAGTGGCACAAAAATTCCTGGACCCAGCACCTACACCCTTGGATTTTCATATTACTGTACTGGTGTTTGCAAGGTAAGAACTGTAGTGGTAGAGGGATCAAATGGTTCTCAATCCAGGACTCCTTTTTTCTCTTCCATCCCCAGTTCAATCTGTACAGACAGACTTTTCAGATTATACCTGGGGTGAGCTTCCATGGGAGTAAGAGTGCAAGGTTTGTAGGACTCTTCAGACAGACTAAAGCAGATAAACATAAAGAAAATACTGGTAATGGTTCATGCCATGAAATCTACACACCTACTATGCACTCCAGGCCCTTTACAGATGGTTACAGACAATACCACAGTGATGTGGTTTCTCAACAAACAAGGGGTTACAAGGGCATACCCTTTTTGCCGGTTGGCAATCATGGCTTGGAAGCTACCTTTCATCATTCTTTAACTCTTCAGGCCTCTTACATTCCATCAGAGCCAACACTATGGCAAACAGATACAGCAGATGCTGGGCAGGCCCTCATGAGTGTAAACTAAATAAAGACTTGATCCATGACTTGATCCAGATGTGGCTGACACCTCAAGCAGATCTGTTTACCACATAACAGAACAGAGAACTAGAAAAATTCTGTTTGAGACTTGCAGCCAAGCATGGAGAAAAAGAAGTTATGTACCTACCATAACGCTCCATGTTAGTTGTCTTCATCTTGCCTTCCTTCTTGCTGTTTGGGTTCAGAGCCGATCCTCGGCTCCAACTCGGCCATCTTCTATAGCTTGAGAGCTGTTTACTGGCTCAAGGCTACCCCTTATCCCAGAATGCCCAGCATCAGCTGCCCAGATCTCATTTGTGACAGCGCACACTAGACATAAGTAGAGTAACCAGTTACCTAAAAACTGGTTATCCAATACACCTAAACAAGGAAAGAGTCATAAATTACCTGGTAAGTGAAGTAATAAAAGATACTCAGCCAGTAAAAACAAAAAAGGAACTCCTTTCAATTCTCCAGGAAGGGGGAAGGAGGGGGGGACGCAGGAAGGAAGGCAAGATGAAGACAACTAACATGGAACGTTATGGTAGGTACATAACTTCTTTATGTTAAGTTGTCCATCTGGCCTTCATTCTTGCTGTTTGGGACAGCATCCCTAGCACCTAAACTCCCGGGTGGCTCACTGGAAGAGACTCTTCAGAACAGTAGAACCAAAGGAAGCTCTGCTCTGGGAGACCATATCCACCTTGTAATGAGAGATAAAAGTGTGAGGGTTTGCCCAAGTGGCAGCTGCACAGATTGAGTCTATGGGCAATCTAGACTGAAAGGCCACAGAGGTGGCTAATGCTCTAGTGGAATGACCTTTTGGTTTGGCCGGTAGCTCTTTATTTTGTAACTGATAAATAAAGGCAATAGTATCAGATATCCATCTGGATAAGGTCACCTTAGAAACTGGAAGGCCTTGTTTGTTGAAAGCATAAGAAAGAAATAACTGGTCTGACTTTCTTAGTTCCTTAGTTCTATGGAGGTAAAAATGCAATTGTCTGTGCACATCCAATTGGTGGAGCTTGTATTCTGCCTTGTTGCTGTGACTAGGAAAGAAAACTGTGAGATCTATGGATTGATTTAAATTGTTCTCTGAGCAGACTTTAAGAATAAAGGATGGACTGGTCCTCAGAGAAACTCTGTCCTTGTGAAACACCAGGTAAGGAGGATGAACATATAGTGCTTGAAGTTCTGAGACACATCTAGCTGAAGTGATAGCAACCAGAAAAAGTGTCTTCCAAGAAAGAAATTTTAAGGAACATGATGTTGCCGGTTCAAAGGGAGGCAAAATTAAGGAAGCTAAAACTAAATTGAGATCCCAAGGAGGGGGAGGATCTCTAACTGGTGGTCTAAGAAGAGATGTTCCTCTCATAAAGGCCTTGCAGAGCTTATGAGACATTACGCTAGAATTAAACATACCAATATGAAAATTAGAAATGGCAGCTAGCTGCACTCTAGTGGTAGCGGAAGCCACACCAGCCTGAAAGAGTTGTGCTAGAAATTCAAGAATTTCATGGACTGGGGCTGAGAAAGGATCCAAATTTCTAGATTCTGCCCAGTAAGAAAACTGTTCCCATTTACTAGCATACATTTTCCTTGTAGTAGACTTATGTGAGGAAACAATAATATCACGGATTGCTGGGGAGATTTTAGAAAGCCTGGCTAATGTTGGAAGTGGAGTAACCAAGCTGTGAGCTGGAGTGTTTGAAGGAATTGGTGCAACCGGCCTGAGTGATGAATCAGAAGATCTAGAACTGGGTCCAGAATCCACGGCTGATCCAGAAGGTGGAGGTGTAGGAACGGAAACCATATCTGTCGAGGCCAATATGGGGCAATGAGGATCATTTTGCAACCCAACGATTTTGCTTTCTGTATGAGTTTTGGAATTAGGGGAAAAGGGGGAAAAGCATAAAGGAGTCCCTGAGGCCAATCTTGGACTAGAGCATCGCTGGGTAAATGACCTGGAAGAGGAAGTAGGGATTTGTTGTTGAGAGGAGTGGCAAATAGGTTGCAGCAAGGCTGTCCCCATTTGCGGAAGATAAGATCCGCAACTTCCTGATTCAGAGACCACTTGTGAGGCATGAGGATAGCTCTGCTGAGCCTGTCCACTATGACATTGGATTTCCCAGGGATGTGCGTTGCTATCAGAAAGCGTTGGGAGGAAATCGCCCATTGCCAAAGTCTGAGTGCTTCTCGACACAAGGGGTAAGACCTGGTCCCGCCCTGTTTGTTGATGTACCACACAACTGACATGTTGTCCGTTTGGACTGCAATGGTCCCAGAAGGAAAATAGTCTTGAAGGGCTTGCAACACTAGGAGAACCGGTCTCATTTCTAGGACATTGATATGCAGATGGTACTCGTGAGGTTGCCAAGTGCCTTGGATTGCCCTGCCTAGATAATGCTCCCCCACCCTATCAGAAAGGTGTCCATGGTCACTGTGGCTACCGGTGGGGGTTGTATGAAAGGTCTGCCCTGAATTACTAGTGGGGAGACCATCCACCAAGAAAGGTGCCTTTTGCATGTTTCTGTGATCAGGATCATGTGAGACATGGGTAGTTCCTGGAAAGACCACTGCGTGAAAAGAAGCCACTGAAGGATTCTCATGTGGAAATGCGCTAATGGGACAAGAAGAATGGCAGCTGCCATAGAGCCTAGAGCTTGGAGGACATGTCTGACTTAAACCCTTTTGCTCTGCATTAGAATTAACACTTGTTGACAAATAGTGGAAACTCTTTCCCGTGGTAATCTTGCAAACATTTCTTTTGTGTTTAATTCTGCTCCTATGTATGTGATAGACTGACAGGGCAACAAGGCAAATTTTTTGAAATTTACTGTAATGCCTAGTTGAGTGCATGATGTGACTGTATAATTCCATGCCTCTAAGAGTTGACGCCTGGTGGTAGCAGTCAGGAGCCAGTCGTCTAGATAGGGAAACACCTGGAATCCTTGACGCCTAGGGTGAGCCGTGACTACTGCCATACACTTGGTGAACACCCTGGGGGCTGAGGTGAGACCAAAGGGCAGAGCTCTGAACTGGTAATGACTGGCCCCTACCCGGAAGCGAAGAAATCTCCTGGAGCATCTGTCCATCTTGATATGGTAGTACGCGTCCTGAAGATCTGTCGAGCACATCCAATTGGCTTGACCCAGAAAAGGGAAAATGGACTGCAGTGTCACCATCCGGAACTTTTCTTTTTGTACAGATTTGTTCAATCTGCTGAGATCCAGTATTGGTGGTCTCCAGTCCCCTGAATTTTTTGGTACTAAAAAGAATCTTGAGTAAGTTCCGGATCCTAGTTGGTCTGCAGGGACTTCTTGAATGGCTCTTTTTTCTAGCAGTCTTGAAACTTCTGTGACTGCTTGATCCCTTAGACTGGGTGGGCTTTTTTGATTCTATGGGGGATTGATGGAAAGGAATTTTGTAACCTCCGGATATGATGGACAGTACACATCTGTCTCTTGTTATATTTTGCCAGGCTTTTGGGTACAGTGAAAGTCTTCCCCTGACTGCCTCCAGAGGTGAGCAGTCGGGCAACCCTTCAGGGATGCTGGAAGGGCTTGGCAGAGAAGGTTTCTCTGTCACCCTGGTTTTGTGGTCCCCCTCTGCCATGAGGGTGGAGTCTGTTATTGTTGTTTCCCCCTCTGCCCCTGGGGGAAAAATCACCATGTGTGTCAGGCAAGGGTCCCTGGGATTTTCGGAACCACATCTTTCTGCTCTTCTGACCCTTGGGATAAGGTCTGGAAGGAGTGGAAAAATGGACTCCCACAGCAGAGAGAGTCTTGCCTTCCTGCTCACACCTGGTCAATGCGTCTTTCACCTGAGGCCCAAAGAGACAGGAGCCATCACAGGAAGTATTGGTGAAGGACACTCGAAAGGGTTCCGCAAACTGACACAGTCGCATCCAAGCATGTCTCCTGAGAGCCACACCTGTCCCTGCGGTTCTGCTCACTCCATCGGCTGCATAGGAAATCAGCCTCATGGAGGAGTTGACTATGGAATTAAGAGTCACAAGCTGAGAAGCTACTTTGGCTGGTGCTCCCTCAGCTGAAGGATCTTGAAGGGTATCTCCAAGCTCTTTCAGGAGATCCCTTTGAAGACGTGTAAAATGGCATAGATAGTTCAGGGACCTCATTGAAAAGGTCGCTGAAGCAAACATTCACTTTCCATATCTGTCCATCGTCCAAGATTCTTTGTTCGGAGGATGAACAGATGAAGAGGTTTCTGCTAACTCTTTCTTGGTGGCTTCTGCTACCACCATGGCATCAACTGGCACACCTTTGGAGAGGAATTGTTTGTCCTGGGGGGCTATAATAAATTTGTTTGGTCTCCTCGGAGTAGGTTCCACAGAATCTGGAGCTGACCAAGCCTTTTGAGCCACTACAGACATGAGTGGATTGAAAATAGGAGATACTCAGTTGGTGGAAGGTCAGGAACCAAATGCATCCAGGTATACAGACTCATCCTCAGTAGGGGCTAGGGAAGTCCAGTCCCTCCTCTGTCTAAGCATTTCAAGGATGTCCAAAAAGAAAACATCTTCAGAGGGGGACCTTGGGGACCCTTCCGATTCATCCATGTCTGTATCTGAAGTGACAGACTCAGGGGAGTCTATGTGCTTCATCTTGCACTTCTTCTTCCAGGGAGGCTCTTCCGAGTGATCAGGGGAGGCTTCGGAAGAAGAGGGATCACCCAATGGGGTGTCCTGAGGCATAGGTTCCCTACGCTTGGGGTCTGGAGGAGGAGTAGAGATGGGAACAGACACCATGGGGGGAGGAGCCGATGGAGCTGGCAGTAGAGCTGTTTCGGGGGGCAGCACACTCTGCATGACCTCAAAGGCATCCCGCCCTCTAGGCAGAAAAAGCTCTGGCTTCAAAGAAACAGGAGTCTTTCCCTGCATCGAGGGTGACATCTCCGAGGCCGATGTTGGAGCCGAGCTCACCTGCGCCGAAGCTCCGAGGGGGAGAACAGGGTCAGACAAGGGTCCGATGCCACTCCCCCCCTCGGAGCTGAGACAGCCTCGGTGCCCAGATCCCTCAATAGAAGGAATAATCGAGGTAATCGGAGCCAACGTCGGAAACTAAGGAGAGATGATGATCGGTGCCAACGGTTCTACTACCTGCGGATCCATGGTCTCCAGCTCTGAGCTAAAAGTAGTTGCAGGAGGAACAGAAATAGAGGTGGTTGGAGCCGATACCTGTTGAGGTGGGCTGGACAGAATTTTTGCCAGTGCCTGTGACTTAAGCAACCTACTTACTACTCTCGCCACATCATGATCCGATAATCTAGAGGATCGAGAGGAGTGGGAAGAATGATGGCTATGTTCACTCCGTAACAAAGGTGACTGAGGTGCCGGATGGATGGACTCCAAGGATGGAGACCTCAGTCTCTTATGGCTCTGAGATGGCTCCGAATAGCAGATGGAGCCGATGGATGAGTTGTCTTGTCGGTGCCAGCCGGCACCGACATACTTGGTTGGTCAAGTAAAGGAATCGGCTCTGAAGGTGGAGCCGACGGCTTGACAGACTTAGAGTATTTCGTTGGCTGAGTACTTTCAGCCAGAGAATCCTGAGGCTTCAATAATCCCCGAAGGATTAATTTGTTTTTGCGCTCCTGCAGGACCCTTGGACTAAAAGCTTGACATATAGAACAGGAGTCCTGTAGGTGAACAGCACCCAAACAATATAAACAACTAGTGTGCCCATCTGTCAGAGACATTTTCTGACAGCATGAGTCACACTTTTTAAAGCTAGATACCTTGGTATCTTTAGACATTTTTATTAACAACAACCACAACAACAATAAGAAAAAGCTATACTACAAAAATAAGAAACAAATGGTCTTTTTTTTTTTTTTTTCAGTTAACGGATAGAAGGAGAGCCTCTTATTTAAACGGCTGTCCTAAGGGGGGGGGGCTCTCTAATTTAAATGAGTTCAGGGGAGATAGAAGGCCTGTGAGTTATGGAGCGATGGCCAACAAAGCTACAACACACAGGAAGTGATAAGGGATAAAGTAATATATAGACAAAACTTGACAAAAACTTGACAAATTTTTAGAATAAACAACAAATATAATAGAAAAATCTATACTAAGCCTGAGCCAGTAACGAAGCAACCTCACAGCTGAAGCGGCAAACGAGATCTGGGTAGCTGATTCTGGGCATTCTGGGATAAGGGGTAGCCTCAAGCCAGTAAACAGCGCTCGAGCTATAGAGGATGGCCGAGTCTGAGCTGAGGATTGGCTCCGAACCCAAACAGCAAGAACGAAGGCGAGATGGACAACTTAACATCAGATGATTCCTCGCTCCCTTGGCTGGAAATGTTCCTGTATGTTTTCTACACATTCCAATGATTTCCAAGGTACTTCTAAAGATTCAGAAAGAATTACCAAAACTCTTTGTGGTGACTCCCTTTTTGCACAGGCAAAATTTTTTTTGCCTTCTTATGAAATTGGCCATGGGCTATTACCAAAATGTTCCACACAAACTGGATCTACTTACACAGCACAAGGGAAATTTGACACACCCTGACAGCAATCAGTTACAAATGACAGTCAAGATGATTCAGTTTTAATAGCTTTTTTGCACCTTTTTCCATAAATATGTGCAGTAGTTACTAAAGGAAACAAGAAAACTTGCTACTAGAAAATCTTACATTAGCAAATAGAAGATACTTTCTAGTTAGCGCCTTGCCAATCAAAGGGGTCCCAAAAGGGAAGCAGTACTCTGATTTTCCAATATTTGTGTGAGCTACTTAAAGGTGGCTTGTTATATTATTCCATCAAAATGTATCTTGCAGCCATCTCAGCTTGTTTGTCTATGGAACCCCTTCTTTCTTCTAAGTTTAGCCCATGTTTAGACAAATCAGCACCCCATGTCCCTGTCCAGCAGGGACACGGGTGGAATCCCGAGGTATATTTTCTATTTCCCATCCAGTTATCCAAGTTGCGTTTAAAAAGTCATTAAGAGGTACTCTGCTTGATGTGGAGAGGGAATCTATTCCATAGATGGGGGAGTCTCTGGGACACAAATCTGTCCCACCAACATGTCTTGTTGATGTCACAGATCAGGTTGAGTCCAAGCATGCGGGTTAGTCGAGTGGAGCTTGACTTGCAGATATGCAACAGTCCCATCAAGGTGGGGTTTATGATCACCCTGTATGCCAGACAGAGGTCGCCTCTGAGGAGTCTGTATGAAACTGAGTAGAGGGATAGGGCTTTTAGTCTATCTGTGTATGGTAGATGTTTGAGGCCCTGGATTCTCCTAGTGAGGAACCTCTGTGGTCTCTCTATCTGCTGCATGTGTTTTGCGAGGTACATGCCGAAAGGAGCATTGTACTCAATAATGGGCCTTATAAGGGAAGAATACAGGGATGTTATAACCTCCTTGTCCCTGGATGAGATACCTTTACTTATGAGGTGGGCCACGTAGAAGGCTTTCCATACAATGGAAGCAACATGGTGGTCAAAAATCAGGTTGCTATCAACCTAGGTGCCCAAATCTCTCACAACTGAGTGCATGCTTAGGACATTGTTATTAATGTGATAATTTGTGGGGATGTCACTCTCCCCAAATGGGATGATGATGCATTTTTTGGTACTCAGCTTGAGGCCATGTTTTTGGCACCAGTCATTTGTCTGAGTGACACCCTCTTGGAGGATGTCCACATCACTGGGGAACTGATGACAGCACCCAGCTAGCAGTCATTTGCAAACTTGGTCGGCCATAGCCCAGTGGTTTTGGCCTGCACCTCAGAAAAGTATATCCCAAATAACAGAGGCCCCAAGACCGAACCCTGGGGTATGCAGCTTGTTATGGGTCTACTACTTGAGGTGGCTTCCCCTATTTTGACTACGTGGGTTCTGTCAGTGAGCCAGTTTACTACCCATCTGGTCACATGGATTTTATGCCTAGGTGAGAGAGTTTATCTATTATGCCTTAGTGAACATTGTCAGAGGCTTTGGCCAGGTCAAGGTACGCGGTGTGCACTATCTCCCCCTCGTCCTTGGCTTTGGTGACTGTCTCAAAGAAGTCGACCAGATTTAGCAGACATGACCTCCCCTTGATGAAGCCAAACTGTATGGGATCAAGTGTTTGGAGGTTGCCAATGTCTTTGTTAATGAGGTTCATGATAATCCGTTCCAAGGCTTTGCAGATCAGGCTAGTTGGACTGATGGGTCTATAATTTCTGGAACGGTGGACGCTCCACCTTTGTGTAAAGGGCTGTCCTCCACTCAGCTGGGATGAAGCCAGTACTCAGGCCTTGGTTGAATAGGGTGCCTAATGGTGCTGCAAATTCTTACCTGAGTTCACGTAGGATGCAGCCTGAGATATTATCGGGTCCCATGGAGACTGTATTTTTTGCCTTTGAGAGAGCAGTGATGACCTGTTCCCTAGATATAATGGGACGGGGGCAGGTACTGGAGATGTCCTGATTTACTGATGGGGGGACAGAGGGGTAAAGTTTTCGCTAAATCTGTCAGCCACCAAGTTTGCTATATCTACAGCATTTGTATATGTGGTGTCCTTGACTACCAGTTCTGAACAGATCTACGTGCTTCCTTTGAGGTTGCAGACATATGTGAAGAAGGCCTTATGATTGTCTCTAGTAGAGGTGGCCAATTTGGACTTGAAGTTTGCTTTGGAGGATTTCACTAATGCTCTTATTTGCTTGTTCACACTAAGGAGACATTGCTTCCAATTGGGCACCTGCTCCTTCTTGGTCTTGGACAGCAATTTTTTCCTTTTGTTATAGAGTTTATTTATTGTAGATGTCCACCAGACAAGTTTACTCTTCCTTGCAAAGGATGATTTAGTCCTGCCAGGTATTCTGATTTCATGCATCTATATAAATGCTCGTATAGTGCTTTGGTGTAGTTTTGGATACTGGTGCCAGTTCCTACAGAGGGGGAGGGGGCTGTGAAACTGCTTATACCATCCCTCAGGAGGCTGTAATCAGCTTTGGAGAAGTGTTTATGTCTGATCCTTGCTATATATAAAACAATGGAATAAAATATATACCCTTGGAAGATTAAATGGAAATCATTCAGCAAGCAGTTACTGCATTTACTGGAAGGGGATAGGAAGGGACAAAAGAGTATTCTGTACACTGGTTTTATCCAGATATCATCATAAACTACTTGAGACAATGACTATACACCCTGTACAACTACACCATCACTGTAGTTCAGCACAGTAAAATAAACACTTCACAGGTATGAGCAACCTGGTTATATCTGACTGGTACTATTAATGTACTAGATCTGTAATGCATGCCTTATGGGCATAACTCCCATTTGGCAGCATCAATGGTCCATCTCAGTGGAAACTGTAGTGTATAAAGACTTCTTCTGCCTAACAACAGGAACAGGAGCATTCCAGAGGTAATTTAGGGACACTCTGGAAATCTATCAAACATCATCAGCCCAGACGTTTGAGGCAGCATGAGGAATGGTGTGCAAGGCTCCCAGAGACCCCCAGGAAAGAAACATTACTATGTGGGTACTTCGCACAGCTGAAATACTGTCAGTGCACTGAGCACCATATTATACACACATACAGGCATTAAAACTCTATAGGACCCATAAAGGATATGGGCCACCATTCCATTAGATGCCAGATGTTAGACAACCTCAGTGGCACACTTTGCTTGTTTCTACCACCCTAGTACTGTACATAATGGCCATATCTGTCAAATGAGTTAAGTATGTACAGTTTTCTTGAAGAAAACGGTAGAACATGATCATCTGGCTAGGCAGCATCAAGCAAGATACTTTTCTTAGTACAGCACAAAATGTATTGATACCTAACTGTTTACACATACAATGCATATGCAAATACAGATGACAGCAACCATTCAAGACCCAGTCATACTGCATGTATGTTTGTATTTCCCAGATGATGACATCTGCCATCCACAGCACTGACCATGGACAGATATAACATGGCCAGCATTCAGACATGGCTTGCTCGACAACAAGAGCTTTAGTGTTTGACACCTTAAAGAACGTTTCAAGTTGCTTCATTTACAATCCTGAAAAGACAGTCAGATGCTCCTTAACTGTACTCTTCTGCATAGTATTGTGATATAGAAACAATTGTCTGGAGCAGAGTACTTGCCATGTGTTTTACCACATGCCAGATAAACAGACCAGGGCAATCCCAATGTGGCAAAGACATACACTACCACACACTTTTCATAGCATTTTCTGCACACAGGGTAATGAACACTGTAGCAGAAATGAAATACAAATGGCATCTGGTTGATAAGCATATGTGTGAGAGGCATACTGTACAAGTATCAAGTGTGTCATCATGCATAATACATGAACTATCACATATTTAACTCCTTGCAACTAAAAAAAAATGATCTTTATTAAGCAGTTCCTCTACTATGGATATAGAGTGCTAAGCAGCTGACATAAGTGCATGCTGTATATAGTCTAAATCAGAAAATGCAGTGATGAACACTTTCTGCCTGATGGCTTATTTCTCATTATTTGCAAAAAATATCCACACACACACACACACATACACACACACCCACAAACATCAGGCAAAAGTCATGGTCAGTGCTGAGTACACTAATGTTATACCTCTGTATTCATGACGTATAAGAATACAAAATAGGTAGCCAAATTAAGATGTCCAAACTACATGAGCTCATCCATCTTGCATGAATCTACTGTAGGTATTTTGTAACAACAGGAAGGCGGCAGGTACCCCTACATGCTGTGATGCCTCTGTAAAGCTATGTAATGTTGTGGTTTTACTGCTTATGCAAAACAGCCAACATATACAATCCCTGGGCTACAGAATAGACATACATCTGTGTATGCATGTATGATGGCCATATTACACATACAGATCCTTCAACAAAGGCAATCACACAGTGCAGCTGCATTATAGCTACCTGCTGTAAGTAACAGAATCACTACCACTTTGTGATTTGTCAGCTGAATGTAACCATTAGAATGTGCAGTCTTGATAGTAAGTGCATCGTGTTGGCGTGTCACTATATAGTCCATGATTCACAGAGAGTCTGTCTGCATGCATATTGCCATACAGCAGGCCTGTTTACCCAGCAAACATCAGATCAAACTGACATCCACTGTCTAGGACCCTACATGCCACAACTGTATCACCTCTAGTGCACACACTCTATATCATATTACAGCATCTCCTTTCATGTAAAGTCTGAGGGTGCACAACTAGCAATATCTGGCTCCATATCCTAAAAAAGCAGTATACACATTTCTAACATGCCAGCTGTACATGTGAATCCTCATCTGATGGAGCACTGTAAAACTTGCCACTTGTTTAAAAGGACATATGGGATTACTCAAAGGTATCTTTCAATACATAAAGACACCCAGCTATGGTATGTTTTGTGTTGTATCCACCTTGCATTGCAGTATAATGTCTGGTGCCTTTTTGTGTTTCATCTCACTATTATTTTGTGTTGTGAATACTGTTGGTGAGCATTAGTAACACATTCTCAAGTAAGACGGTTCTACTTCCCCCTTTGGTAGCATTTGCAAGTTAGACTTCTGTGCACAATACTTATGCACCATTCTCCTGAAAGGCATGATGCAAAATATGTATGAGTCTCTGTACTTCAAATATCAGCATAACAGAAGATAGCTCTTATCTATCAGTGAAATGCTGTGCAAACTCTGTGATAAGCAAAAAAAAAAAACATGTCAGAGGCTACGGAGACAAGAGCAATATATAACTATAACTGCCAGAAGTGAAACTACAGGCTTAAGCTACATGGGACCAAAAAGCGCATCTAGGGCGTTCCATCATATTATCAAGGATAATCTGGTTAAACCCTTATCAAGTATGCTAAATAAAATGTTGGTATGTGGACAAATCCCTGACATATGGCAATAGGATGTAGTGGTACTTGTTCATAAGGAAGGGTTATATCAGACCCAAAGCATTTTAGACCCATCAATCAGCCTGGCAAGCATTCTGTGTAAGACTATCAAACAGTCAAAATGGGCATTATCCAAAATGAAAACGAGGACCTAATGTGGAACCATATGAGTTTCTTAAGGATAGATCTTGCTATCTGAATTTTGTGTGTATGTCTGAAAAGGTCACAGCTGCACCTGATGAACAGGTGTAAGTGAAATGCTGCCTTTCTTGACCTTGCTAATAGTACACAGCCATTTAATTTTCTTTTCCAGTGTGTAACTTTCAAAGTTAAGAAAGCATATTATGTACCCATCTCATTCTAAACAGCATGTCTTGTAACAACTATAAGAGATATTACTGAACTACTTTATGCTTTACTATTCCAATTTATTATTGAATTCAGTAGTGAATTATGTAGCCTTGGAAAAGGCTACCTGAAATGATTCTTTACTAGAAGAATCATAAGTTTGGAATACTTGAACTTTTCAGATTCGGGCAATACAAAGACTTCAAACTCCTGTCACACTGCATAAAAGCACTGGAGAGGGTGACTAATAAATGAACATTTTAGAGCAGAAAAAACTAAGATGGGTGATGAGCAGTTTGGATTCAGATTGGGAAGCAGTAAACTACACTGATGTTTGCAGTGAAACACATACAGGAGAAGAAGCTGGAGATGAGGAAAGGGTGCAACTGCGCATTCCTAGACTTGGAGAAAGCATATGACAAAGTCCTAAGAAAGCCATTTCGGGCAGTTATGTGATCTGAAATCCTGGAAACATTGGTAGAATTAATGCATGCCAAGTATAAGAACCCAATGACTCAAGTACCAAGAGGGTTCAGACTCATGGTGGGGTTTCCAGTGAGAGTGGGTATGCATCATATTTGAGATCTGAACCCACTCCCCTTCATATTGCTGATGGACTACATCAACAAGCAGTTGGAGGGGAGAGATGAACAAAGTTTCTCCATGTAGATGATATGGCACTGCAAGCATACTCTGATTAGAAATTTCAGAAAATGATAAGGGACTGGAATGTAAGACTGAAGACATCTTTAATGAAATTGAGAACAGATAAGACAGTGACCACCAAAGCAGCAAGCAGAAGAATTCAGGGGAAGACAAAAAGGGAAAATAGAGGAACAGATTAACAGTTTCAAGTAAATGGGAGGTGTGGCTAAGGAAAAAGGAAGTGTGAATGAAAAGATCAAGACTAGAATCACAAGCTCTGCAGCCAAATGGGACAAAAGATGAGGGATAGTGAATGACACAAGAATAATACAGAATCTGAAAAGAAAAGTATACAAAAAAATGTCAAGACTAGTGCTTCTGTGTGGCACAGAGATCAGGACATTGAATGCAGAGAAGCTGAGGAAACTTGCAGTATTACAGATGAAGTGCATGAAATATGTAGAAGGATGTGTATTGAGTGACAAAGAAATTAGGATTTTAGAGTTGGAGCCAAAGTAGAGAACGACAGTTACAGAAATGGTCAATGAGAATTGATTGCAATGGCTTGGGCACATAGTCAAGAAAGCAGAAAATGGTTTGTTAAAGCATATTTTGTTGAGATAGGAAGGAAAAAGAGACAATGATGTACAGCCAAGAGATGGCTAGAATACGCAAGCGAAGACCTGAGATAATCAGGCATGACTGTTGAAGAAGGTAGGAGGGTGACTATGAATTCCAGGTAGGGACAGTTAATGTCACACCCTGACCCAGGTCAAAATGTATTTGATTTATTTACTGACATTTGATTACCGGAAAAGTCTGATTGGGTATAAACCCATTTTCAACAGAGGCCCAGGGTGAAAAGCTTCAAATTATTACAAAACATTTTAAGAACAATAATTTTACAATCTTTAAAACTAAAACAAACACATCTGCAGTTTAAACAATTATAACAAATTAGAGATAATACAAAACATTGGTTAAGAATCAATACAAGATATATGACAGTCAAGCTGTTTAATATTTAGAGAAATTTTAAACAGTTTGTAGAGAAATTAAAGGTAAGTTAGTATAACACAAATAGGAACTGCAATATGAAACATGGGAAAAACAGACTTAAGGTATACTTAGAGAGAAAGTCAGTGAAGAGAATTAGAAGGCAGTAAGGAAGTAAGCGAAGAAGGGAGAGTAAGAAGGTATAAAGAATGAAAAGATACTTGCTCACATTTAGGGATATAGTTTATCCTGGTTTTGAACAAGAACAAAGCCAGATTTTAGCTAGGAAGCCTTTCAGAGTGGCTTTGAAAGATGAAAGGGAGGGTATAGACCTGATGAATACAGGTAAGTAGTTCCAGGCCTTAGCAACCTTGTATGAGTACAGACAATGCCCAGCAGATTTGTTAGGTTTGTAGACAGACAGACGTTTTTGGTTACTGGATCGCAATGACCCAGTGGGAACATAGTTGTCTAGAATTTTTTTTAGTGCTGGACAGCCAAATGGATGCTGGATAATTTTATAAGTGATAAGAAGTTCTGTATATGTTAGTTGATTTGGCATTTCTAACCAATTAAGGCTTTTCAGGGCTATACAGTGGTGGGTTCTGAAAGGGGTATGTGCTGTAAATATAGCAACTTTGTTATAACATCGTTAAAGTCTTTATTTTTGTGAAGCCTGGAGGTTAGTAAAGATGGGAGCGCGATACAGAATACTGGTGAGGATATAGGTAGGGGCAAGTCACTACTAAACCTTGGGACAAAAAACAACCCTTGCCCTTACCCAGACAAATCACCAGAACGAGTAGCCAGTCTCTTCAACTCACAATTCATAAACATGATAGCTAACATCACAGCTAATTTTCCACAGCCTTTCTCTGCTACAAATTATTCTGGTCAAACTACACAACCCCATCTCTCCCAGTCCCATCTCCACTCAACCACACTTTCAAATGAATCAACTATAAATGATTCAACTAAATTCTCACTCACTACAGTCTCAACTTCTACTATTAAAAGACTAGTGAAACTTAAACCCAGCTCCAATGCAGCAGACAGTATACACACTAAATATTTAAAAATTGCTGCAGACGCTGTTGCCTACCATATTAGTATACTCATTAATAGAGCCATCCAAGAATCTTATGTCCCTAGACTTTGGAAAAGAGCCTTTATTCCACCCCTTCACAAAGACAGTAACTCAACTGATATCTCTAACTTCTGTTCCATTGCTGTTTTATCTCCCATCTCCAAACTCCTTGAAATATACAAGCATCTGCTACACTTCCTGCCGAACAACCAAATCCTGTCTCCAATGCAACATGGATTCAGACCAGGGACCAGGTTACAGTACTTCAACTGCCTTAATATCCATCATGGATTCAGTCAAAAATGTCCGTGACTCTGGAAAAATTGCATTCTCTCTATTCTTAGAATTCTCAAAAGCCTTTGATACTATCTCTCACTTACTTCTTCTATCACAGCTCTCAAACACCAGTCTATCTACTCCCTCCCTAAACTGGTTAGTAAGTTATTTGTCTGACAGACAACAGACAGCTAAATGGCAAAGTTCATTATCCCTGTATCTCCCCAACTTGATTGGAGTCCCCCAAGGTTCTATAATAGGACCTCTCCTTTTCAATATTTTTATCAATAACCTTCACTCATCATTCAGTCAGGGATCTCTTGTACAACTATGTAGATGACTCCACAACAATATGCTCTGCTGACAATATATCTCAACTACAACAGATCACTCACTCAGTATTTTCTTCTATAGAAACATGGCTGTACAATAACCATCTATCACTAAATCCTAGGAAAACCAAACTTATTATATTTATCCCTAAGAAAAGTACCTCTATAAATAAATCCCAGCTTACCATACTTTCCCAGACCAACACAAAAATTGAAGTGGTAAACCACACTGAGCTACTAGAAGTAATAATTGATGAAAGCCTAAAATTTGACTTACACATACAACACAATATCAGCAAAACACACCCAAAACTAGGCATTCTATACAGGCACAAACATTTCCTTTCTCCCCCCACTAAACAAGCACTAGCCACTACTTATCTACTCCCTTCCCTTGTCTACGGCACCCTCTTGCTA